>NW_027488366.1:10000000-10303030 GCF_051014445.1 Colletes latitarsis
TCCAGCCATGAAGTATGAGAAATATGCGAAAGTATGAGCCTGACGGGGGCAAATCCTAGACCTAACTCAGACCTAACATGCGTTATCCCCAAAAATATTGATCGAAACCAGGTTTAATTGAATGTTTCAGTGTTGTACCACATTACTACGTGATCCAAACCAGTAAAAACCCAGGATCCGTTCAACAAGTATGTGAAGAATGCGAAAGTATGAGTCTGATGAGTGAAAATCCCCGGCTTAACCTAGACCTAACATGCGTTATCCTCAAAAATATTGATCGAAACCAGGTTTAATCGACTGTTTCAGTGTGGTACCACACTACTACGTGACCCAAACCTGAAAAAACCCAGGATCTGTTCAACAAGTATGTGAAAAACGCGAAAGTGTGAGCTTGATGAGGGCAAATCCCAGACCTATCCCAGACCTAACTTGCGTTGTCCTCTCAGATATTGATGGAAACCAGGTTAAATTGACTGTTCCAGTGTTGTACTTCATTACTACGTGATCCAATCCAGAAAAAGCCCAGGATCTAGCCATGAAGTATGAGAAATATGCGAAAGTATGAGCCTGATGAGGACAAATCCTAGACCTAAGCCTGACCTAACATGCGTTAGCCTCTAAAATATTTATCAAGACCAGGTTTAATTGATTGTTTCAGTGTGGTACCACATTACTACGTGATCCACACCAGAAAAGAACCCAAGACCCGTTCAACAAGTATGTGAAAAACGCGAAAGTATGAGCCTGATGAGGGCAAATCCCAGACCTATCCCAGACATAAATTGCGTTATCCTCTAAAATATTAATCGAAACCAGGTTGAATTGACTGTTTTAGTGTGGTACCACTTTACTACGTGATCCAAAGTAGAAAAAACCCTCGATTAGGTCAACATGTATGTTAAAACTGCGAAAGTATGACCCTGATGAGGCCAAATCCGAGGCCTAACCTAGACCTAACATGCGTTATCCTCTAGAATATTGATCCAAACCAGGTTTAGTGGACTGTTTCAGTGTGGTACCACATTACTATGTGATCCAAACCAGAAAATAACCCAGGATCTGTTCAACGAGTATGTGAAGTGTGCGAGAGTATGAGTCTGATGAGGGCAAATCCCAGACCTATCCCAGACCTAACATGCGTTATCCTCTAAAATATTTATCAAGACCAGGTTTAATTGACTGTTTCAGTGTTGTACTTCATTACTACGTGATGCAATCCAGAAACAGCCCAGGATCTAGCCATGAAGTATGGGAAATATGCGAAAGTATGAGCCTGATGAGGACAAATCCTAGACCTAAGCCTGACCTAACATGCGTTGTTCTCTAAAATATTTATCAAAACCAGGTTTAATTGATTGTATCAGTGTGGTACCACACTACTACGTGACCCAAACCGGAAAAAACCCAGGATCTAGCCATCAAGTATGAGAAATATGCGAATGTATGTGCCTGATGAGGGCGAATCCCAGACCTATCCCAGACCTAACTTGCGTTATCCTCTAAAATATTGATCCAAACCAGGTTTAGTGGACTGTTTCAGTGTGGTACCACACTACTACGTGACCCAAACCGGAAAAAACCCAGGATCTGTTCAACAAGTATGTGAAAAACGCGAAAGTATGAGCCTGATGAGGGCAAATCCCAGACCTATCCAAGACCTAACTTGCGTTGTCCTCTAAGATATTGATGGAAACCAGGTTTAATCGACTGTTTCAGTGTTGTACTTCATTACTACGTGATGCAATCCAGAAAAAGCCCAGGATCTAGCCATCAAGTATGAGAAATATGCGAATGTATGAGCCTGATGAGGGCGAATCCCAGACCTATCCCAGACCTAACTTGCGTTATCCTCTAAAATATTGATCCAAAACAGGTTTAGTGGACTGTTTCAGTGTGGTACCACACTACTACGTGACCCAAACCGGAAAAAACCCAGGATCTGTTCAACAAGTATGTGAAAAACGCGAAAGTATGAGCCTGATGAGAGCAAATCCCAGACCTAACCTAGACCTAACATGAATTATTCTCTAAAATATTGATCGAAACCAGGTTTAATTGACTGTTTCAGTGTTGCACTTCGTTACTACGTGATCCAAACCAGTAAAAACCCAGGATCCGTTCAACAACTATGTGAAGAATGCGAAAGTATGAGTGTGATGAGTGAAAAACCCCGGCCTAACCTAGACCTAACATGCGTTATCCTCAAAAATATTGAATGAAATCTGGTTTAATCGTCTGTTTCAGTGTGGTACCACATTACTATGTGATCCAAACCAGAAAATAACCCAGGATCTGTTCAACGAGTATGTGAAGTGTGCGAAAGTATGAGTCTGATGAGGGCAAATCCCAGAACTATCCCAGAGCTAACATGCGTTATCCTCTAAAATATTTATCAAGACCAGGTTTAATTGAATGTTTCAGTGTGGTACCACATTACTACGTGAACCAAACCAGAAAAAACCCTGTATCTGATCAACAAGTATGCGAAGAATGCTAAAGTATGAGTCTGATGAGTGAAAATCCCAGGGCTAACCTAGACCTAACATGCGTTATCCTCTAAAATATTGATCCAAGCCAGGTTTAATGGACTGTTTCAGTTTGGTACCACTTTACTGCGTGATCCAAAGCAGAAAAAACCCTCGATCAGGTCAACATATATGTTAAAACTGCGAAAGTATGACCCTGATGTGGGCAAATCCCAGGCCTAACCTAGACCTAACATGCGTTGTCCTCTAAAATATTTATCAAGACCAGGTTTAATTTACTGTTTCAGCGTGGTACCACATTACTACGCGATACAATCCAGAAACAGCCCAGGATCAAGCCATGAAGTATGAGAAATATGCGAAAGTATGAGCCTGATGAGGGCATATCCTAGACCAAACCCAAACCTAACATGCGTTATCCTCTAAAATATTCATCCAAACCAAGTTTAATGGACTGCTTCAGTGTGGTACCACTTTACTACGTGATTCAAAGCAGAAAAAACCCTCGGTCAGGTCAACATGTATGTTAAAACTGCGAAAGTATGACCCTGATGAGGGCAAATCCCAGGCCTAACCTAGACCTGACATGCTTTGTCCTTTGAAATATTGATAGAAACCAGGTTTAATTGACTGTTTCAGTGTTGTACTTCATTACTACGTGATGCAATCCAGAAAAAGCCCAGGATCAAGTCATCAAGTATGAGAAATATGCGAAAGAATGAGCCCGATGAGAGCAAATCCCAGACCTAACCTAGACCTAACATGAATTATTCTCTAAAATATTGATCGAAACCAGGTTTAATTGACTGTTTCAGTGTGGTACCACATTACTACGTGATCCAATCCAGAAATAGCCCAGGATCCAGCCATGAAGTATGAGAAATATGCGAAAGTATGAGCCTGATGAGGGCAAATCCTAGACCTAACCCAGACCAAATCTACGTTATCCTATAAAATATTTATCAAGACCAGGTTTAATTGATTGTTTCAGTGTGGTAACACATTACTACGTGATACACACCAGAAAAAACCCAAGACCCGTTCAACAAGTATGTGAGAAACGCGAAAGTATGAGCCTGATAAGGGCGAATCCCAGACCTATCCCAGACCTAACATGCGTTGTCCTCTAAGACATTGATGGAAACCAGGTTTAATTGACTGTTTCAGCGTTGTACTTCATTGCTACGTGATGCAATCCAGAAAAAGCCCAGGATCTATCCATCAAGTATGAGAAATATGCGAAAGAATGAGCCTGATGAGAGCAAATCCCAGACCTAACCTAGACCTTACAAGAATTATTCTCTAAAATATTGATCAAAACCAGGTTTAATTGACTGTTTCAGTGTGGTACCACATTACTAGGTGATCCAATCCAGAAATAGCCCAGGATCCAGCCATGAAGTATGAGAAATATGCGAAAGTATGAGCCTGACGGGGGCAAATCCTAGACCTAACTCAGACCTAACATGCGTTATCCCCAAAAATATTGATCGAAATCAGGTTTAATTGAATGTTTCAGTGTTGTACCACATTACTACGTGATCCAAACCAGTAAAAACCCAGGATCCGTTCAACAAGTATGTGAAGAATGCGAAAGTATGAGTCTGATGAGTGAAAATCCCCGGCTTAACCTAGACCTAACATGCGTTATCCTCAAAAATATTGATCGAAACCAGGTTTAATCGACTGTTTCAGTGTGGTACCACACTACTACGTGACCCAAACCTGAAAAAACCCAGGATCTGTTCAAGAAGTATGTGAAAAACGCGAAAGTGTGAGCTTGATGAGGGCAAATCCCAGACCTATCCCAGACCTAACTTGCGTTGTCCTCTCAGATATTGATGGAAACCAGGTTAAATTGACTGTTCCAGTGTTGTACTTCATTACTACGTGATCCAATCCAGAAAAAGCCCAGGATCTAGCCATGAAGTATGAGAAATATGCGAAAGTATGAGCCTGATGTGGGCAAATCCTAGACCTAACCCAAACCTACTATGCGTTAGCCTCTAAAATATTTATCAAGACCAGGTTTAATTGATTGTTTCAGTGTGGTACCACATTACTACGTGATCCACACCAGAAAAAAACCCAAGACCCGTTCAACAAGTATGTGAAAAACGCGAAAGTATGAGCCTGATGAGGGCAAATCCCAGACCTATCCCAGACATAAATTGCGTTATCCTCTAAAATATTAATCGAAACCAGGTTGAATTGACTGTTTTAGTGTGGTACCACTTTACTACGTGATCCAAAGTAGAAAAAACCCTCGATTAGGTCAACATGTATGTTAAAACTGCGAAAGTATGACCCTGATGAGGCCAAATCCGAGGCCTAACCTAGACCTAACATGCGTTATCCTCTAGAATATTGATCCAAACCAGGTTTAGTGGACTGTTTCAGTGTGGTACCACATTACTATGTGATCCAAACCAGAAAATAACCCAGGATCTGTTCAACGAGTATGTGAAGTGTGCGAGAGTATGAGTCTGATGAGGGCAAATCCCAGACCTATCCCAGACCTAACATGCGTTATCCTCTAAAATATTTATCAAGACCAGGTTTAATTGACTGTTTCAGTGTTGTACTTCATTACTACGTGATGCAATCCAGAAACAGCCCAGGATCTAGCCATGAAGTATGGGAAATATGCGAAAGTATGAGCCTGATGAGGACAAATCCTAGACCTAAGCCTGACCTAACATGCGTTGTTCTCTAAAATATTTATCAAAACCAGGTTTAATTGATTGTATCAGTGTGGTACCACACTACTACGTGACCCAAACCGGAAAAAACCCAGGATCTAGCCATCAAGTATGAGAAATATGCGAATGTATGTGCCTGATGAGGGCGAATCCCAGACCTATCCCAGACCTAACTTGCGTTATCCTCTAAAATATTGATCCAAACCAGGTTTAGTGGACTGTTTCAGTGTGGTACCACACTACTACGTGACCCAAACCGGAAAAAACCCAGGATCTGTTCAACAAGTATGTGAAAAACGCGAAAGTATGAGCCTGATGAGAGCAAATCCCAGACCTAACCTAGACCTAACATGAATTATTCTCTAAAATATTGATCGAAACCAGGTTTAATTGACTGTTTCAGTGTTGCACTTCGTTACTACGTGATCCAAACCAGTAAAAACCCAGGATCCGTTCAACAACTATGTGAAGAATGCGAAAGTATGAGTGTGATGAGTGAAAAACCCCGGCCTAACCTAGACCTAACATGCGTTATCCTCAAAAATATTGAATGAAATCTGGTTTAATCGTCTGTTTCAGTGTGGTACCACATTACTATGTGATCCAAACCAGAAAATAACCCAGGATCTGTTCAACGAGTATGTGAAGTGTGCGAAAGTATGAGTCTGATGAGGGCAAATCCCAGAACTATCCCAGAGCTAACATGCGTTATCCTCTAAAATATTTATCAAGACCAGGTTTAATTGAATGTTTCAGTGTGGTACCACATTACTACGTGAACCAAACCAGAAAAAACCCTGTATCTGATCAACAAGTATGTGAAGAATGCTAAAGTATGAGTCTGATGAGTGAAAATCCCAGGGCTAACCTAGACCTAACATGCGTTATCCTCTAAAATATTGATCCAAGCCAGGTTTAATGGACTGTTTCAGTTTGGTACCACTTTACTGCGTGATCCAAAGCAGAAAAAACCCTCGATCAGGTCAACATATATGTTAAAACTGCGAAAGTATGACCCTGATGTGGGCAAATCCCAGGCCTAACCTAGACCTAACATGCGTTGTCCTCTAAAATATTTATCAAGACCAGGTTTAATTGACTGTTTCAGTGTTGCACTTCATTACTACGTCATCCAAACTAGTAAAAACCCAGGATCCGTTCAACAGGTATGTGAAGCATGCGAAAGTATGAGTCTGATGAGTGAAAATCCCAGACCTAACCTAGACCTAACATGAGTTATCCTCAAAAATATTCATCGAAACCTGGTTTAATCGAATGTTTCAGTGTGGTACCACATTACTATGTGATCCAAACCAGAAAATAACCCAGGATCTGTTCAACGAGTATGTGAAGTGTGCGAAAGTATGAGTCCGATGGGGGCAAATCCCAGACCCATCCCAGACCTAACATGCGTTATCCTCTAAAATATTTATCAAGACCATGTTTAATTGATTGTTTCAGAGTGGTTCCACATTACTACGTGATCCAAACCAGAAAAAAACCCAGGATCCGTTCAACAAGTATGTGAAGAATGCGAAAGTATGAGTTTGATGAGTGAAAATCCCAGACCTAACCTAGACCTAACATACGTTATCCTCTAAAATATTGATCCAAATCAGGTTTGATGGACTGTTTCCGTGTGGTGCCACACTACTACGTGATTCAAACCAGAAAAAACCCAGGATCTGTTCAACAAGTATGTGAAAAAGGCGAAAGTATGAGCCTGATGAGGGCAAATCCCAGACCTATCCCAGACCTAACTTGCGTTGTCCTCTAAGATATTGATGGAAACCAGGTTTAATCGACTGTTTCAGTGTTGTACTTCATTACTACGTGATGCAATCCAGAAAAAGCCCAGGATCTAGCCATCAAGTATGAGAAATATGCGAAAGAATGAGCCTGATGAGAGCAAATCCCAGACCTAACCTAGACCTAACATGAATTATTCTCTAAAATATTGATCGAAACCAGGTTTAATTGACTGTTTCAGTGTTGCACTTCGTTACTACGTGATCCAAACCAGTAAAAACCCAGGATCCGTTCAACAACTATGTGAAGAATGCGAAAGTATGAGTGTGATGAGTGAAAAACCCCGGCCTAACCTAGACCTAACATGCGTTATCCTCAAAAATATTGAACGAAATCTGGTTTAATCGTCTGTTTCAGTGTGGTACCACATTACTATGTGATCCAAACCAGAAAATAACCCAGGATCTGTTCAACGAGTATGTGAAGTGTGCGATAGTATGAGTCTGATGAGGGCAAATCCCAGAACTATCCCAGAGCTAACATGCGTTATCCTCTAAAATATTTATCAAGACCAGGTTTAATTGAATGTTTCAGTGTGGTACCACATTACTACGTGAACCAAACCAGAAAAAACCCTGTATCTGATCAACAAGTATGTGAAGAATGCTAAAGTATGAGTCTGATGAGTGAAAATCCCAGGGCTAACCTAGACCTAACATGCGTTATCCTCTAAAATATTGATCCAAGCCAGGTTTAATGGACTGTTTCAGTTTGGTACCACTTTACTGCGTGATCCAAAGCAGAAAAAACCCTCGATCAGGTCAACATATATGTTAAAACTGCGAAAGTATGACCCTGATGTGGGCAAATCCCAGGCCTAACCTAGACCTAACATGCGTTGTCCTCTAAAATATTTATCAAGACCAGGTTTAATCGAATGTTTCAGTGTGGTACCACATTACTATGTGATCCAAACCAGAAAATAACCCAGGATCTGTTCAACGAGTATGTGAAGTGTGCGAAAGTATGAGTCCGATGGGGGCAAATCCCAGACCCATCCCAGACCTAACATGCGTTATCCTCTAAAATATTTATCAAGACCATGTTTAATTGATTGTTTCAGTGTGGTTCCACATTACTACGTGATCCAAACCAGAAAAAAACCCAGGATCCGTTCAACAAGTATGTGAAGAATGCGAAAGTATGAGTCTGATGAGTGAAAATCCCAGACCTAACCTAGACCTAACATACGTTATCCTCTAAAATATTGATCCAAATCAGGTTTGATGGACTGTTTCCGTGTGGTGCCACACTACTACGTGATTCAAACCAGAAAAAACCCAGGATCTGTTCAACAAGTATGTGAAAAAGGCGAAAGTATGAGCCTGATGAGGGCAAATCCCAGACCTATCCCAGACCTAACTTGCGTTGTCCTCTAAGATATTGATGGAAACCAGGTTTAATTGACTGTTTCATTGTTGCACTTCATTACTACGTGAAGCAATCCAGAAATAGCCCAGGATCTAGCCATCAAGTATGAGAAATATGCGAAAGAATGAGCCTGATGAGAGCAAATCCCAGACCTAACCTAGAACTAACATGAATTATTCTTCAAAATATTGGTCGAAACCAGGTTTAATTGACTGTTTCAGTGTGGTCCCACATTACTACGTGATCCAAACCAGAAAAAACCCAGGATCCGTTCAACAAGTATGTGAAGAATACGAAAGCATGTGTCTGATGAGTGAAAATCCCAGGCCTAACCTAGACCTAACATGCGTTATCCTCAAAAATATTGATCGAAACCAGGTTTGATGGACTGTTTCCGTGTGGTGCCACACTACTACGTGATCCAAACCAGAAAAAACCCAGGATCTGTTCAACAAGCATGTGAGGAACGCGAAAGTATGAGTCTGATGAGTGAAAATCCCAGGCCTAACCTAGACCTAACATGCGTTATCCTCTAAAATATTGATCGAAACCAGTTTTAATTGACTGTTTCAGCGTGGTACCACATTACTACGTGATACAATCCAGAAACAGCCCAGGATCTAGTCATGAAGTATGAGAAATATGCGAAAGAAAGAGCCTGCTGAGAGCAAATCCCAGACCTAACCTAGACCTAACGTGAAATATTCTGCAAAACATTGATCGAAACCAGGTTTAATCGACTGCTTCAGTGAGGTACCACATTACTATGTGATCCAAACCAGAAAATAACCCAGGATCTGTTCAACGAGTATCTGGAGTGTGCGAAAGTATGAGTCTGATGAGGGCAAATCCCAGACCTATCCCAGACCTAACATGCGTTATCCTCTAAAATATTTATCAATACCAGGTTTAATTGGTTGTTTCAGTGTGATCCCACATTACTACGTGATCCAAACCAGAAAAAACCCAGGATCCGTTCAGAAAGTATGTGAAGAATGCGAAAGTATGAGTCTGATGAGTGAAAATCCCAGACCTAACCTAGACCTAA
Source organism: Colletes latitarsis (assembly GCF_051014445.1). Lineage (NCBI taxonomy): Eukaryota > Metazoa > Arthropoda > Insecta > Hymenoptera > Colletidae > Colletes > Colletes latitarsis. Next base: position 10,009,417 of record NW_027488366.1, read on the forward strand.
CATGCGCTATCCTCTAAAATATTTATCATGACCAGGTTTAATTGATTGTTTCAGTGTGGTCCCACATTACTACGTGATCCAAACCAGAAAAAACCCAGGATCTGTTCAACAAGTATGTGAAAAACGCGAAAGTATGAGCCTGATGAGAGCAAGTCCCAGACCTCTCCCAGCCCTAACTTGCGTTGTCCTCTAAGATATTGATGGAAAGCAGGTTTAATTGACTGTTTCAGTGTTGTACTTCATTACTACGTGATGCAATCCAGAAAAAGCCCAGGATCTAGCCATCAAGTATGAGAAATATGCGAAAGAATGAGCCTGATGAGAGCAAATCCCAGACCTAACCTAGACCTAACATGAAATATTCTCCAAAACATTGATCGAAACCAGGTGTAATTGACTGCTTCAGTGTGGTCCCACATTACTACGTGATCCAAACCAGAAAAAACCCAGGATCCGTTCAACAAGTATGTGAAGAATGCGAAAGTATGAGTCTGATGAGTGAAAATCCCCGGCCTAACCTAGACCTAACATGCGTTATCCTCAAAACTATTGATCGAAACCAGGTTTAATCGACTGTTTCAGTGTGGTACCACACTACTACGTGCCCCAAACCGGAAAAAACCCAGGATCTGTTCAACAAGTGTGTGAAAAACGCGAAAGTGTGAGCCTGTTGAGGGCAAATCCCAGACCTATCCCTGACCTAACTTGCGTTGTCCTCTATGATATTGATGGAAACCAGGTTTAATTGACTGTTTCAGTTTTGTACTTCATTACTACGTGATGCAATCCAGAAAAAGCCCAGGATCTAGCCATCAAGTATGGGAAATATGCGAAAGAATGAGCCTGATGAGAGCAAATCCCAGACCTAACCTAGACATAACACGAATTATTCTCTAAAATATTGATCAAAACCAGGTTTAATTGACAATTTCAGTGTGGTACCACATTACTACGTGATCCAATCCAGAAATAGCCCAGGATCCAGCCATAAAGTATGAGAAATATGCGAAAGTATGAGCCTGATGGGGGCAAATCCTAGACCTAACCCAGACCTAACATGCGTCATCCTCTAAAATATTTATCAAGACCAGGTTTAATTGAATGTTTCAGTGTGGTACCACATTACTACGTAATCCAAACCAGTTAAAACCCAGGATCCGTACAACAAGTATGTGAGGAATGCGAAAGTATGAGTCTGATGTGTGAAAAACCCCGGCCTAACCTAGACCTAACATGCGTTATCCTCGAAACCTGGTTTATTCGACTGTTTCAGTGTGGTACCACATTACTATGTGATCCAAACCAGAAAATAACCCAGGATCTGTTCAACGAGTATGTGAAGTGTGCGAAAGTATGAGTCTGATGAGGGCAAATCCCAGACCTATCCCAGACCTAACATGCGTTATCCTCTAAAATAATTATCAATACCAGGTTTAATTGATTGTTTCAGTGTGGTCCCACATTACTACGTGATCCAAACCAGAGAAAACCCAGGATCCGTTCAAAAAGTATGTGAAGAATGCGAAAGTATGAGTCTGATGAGAGCAAATCCCAGACCTAACCTAGACCTAACATGAATTATTCTCTAAAATACTTATCATGACCAGGTTTAATTGATTGTTTCAGGGAGGTACCACATTACTACGTGACCCAATCCAGAAATAGCCCAGGATCCAGCCATGAAGTATGAGAAATATGCGAAAGTATGAGCCTGATGGAGGCAAATCCTAGACCTAACCCAGACCTAACATGCGTCATCCTCTAAAATATTTATCAAGACCAGGTTTAATTGAATGTTTCAGTGTGGTACCACATTACTACGTGATCCAAACCAGTAAAAACCCAGGATCCGTTCAAAAAGTATCTGAAGAATGCGAAAGTATGAGTCTGATGAGTGAAAATCCCAGACCTAACCTAGACCTAACATGCGTTATCCTCTAAAATATTGATCCAAACCAGGTTTAATGGACTGTTTCAGTGTGGTACCACACTACTACGTGACCCAAACCGGAAAAAACCCAGGATCTGTTCAACAAGTATGTGAAAAACGCGAAAGTATGAGCCTGATGAGGGCAAATCCCAGACCTACCCAAGACCTAACTTGCGTTGTCCTCTAAGATATTGATGGAAACCAGGTTTAATCGACTGTTTCAGTGTTGTACTTCATTACTACGTGATGCAATCCAGAAAAAGCCCAGGATCTAGCCATCAAGTATGAGAAATATGCGAAAGAATGAGCCTGATGAGAGCAAATCCCAGACCTAACCTAGACCTAACATGAATTATTCTCTAAAATATTGATGGAAACCAGGTTTAATTGACTGTTTCAGTGTTGCACTTCGTTACTACGTGATCCAAACCAGTAAAAACCCAGGATCCGTTCAACAACTATGTGAAGAATGCGAAAGTATGAGTGTGATGAGTGAAAAACCCCGGCCTAACCTAGACCTAACATGCGTTATCCTCAAAAATATTGATCGAAATCTGGTTTAATCGTCTGTTTCAGTGTGGTACCACATTACTATGTGATCCAAACCAGAAAATAACCCAGGATCTGTTCAACGAGTATGTGAAGTGTGCGAAAGTATGAGTCTGATGAGGGCAAATCCCAGAACTATCCCAGAGCTAACATGCGTTATCCTCTAAAATATTTATCAAGACCAGGTTTAATTGAATGTTTCAGTGTGGTACCACATTACTACGTGAACCAAACCAGAAAAAACCCTGTATCTGTTCAACATGTATGTGAAGAATGCTAAAGTATGAGTGAAAATCCCAGGGCTAACCTAGACCTAACATGCGTTATCCTAAAAAATATTGTTCGAAACCAGGTTTAATCGACTGTTTCAGTGTGGTACCACACTACTACGTGACCCAAACCGGAAAAAACCCAGGATCTAGCCATCAAGTATGAGAAATATGCGAAAGTATGAGCCTGATGAGGGCGAATCCCAGACCTATCCCAGACCTAACTTGCGTTATCCACTAAAATATTGATCGAAATCAGGTTTAATTGATTGTTTCAGCGTGGTACCACATTACTACGTGATACAATCCAGAAACAGCCCAGGGTCTAGCCATGAAGTATGAGAAATATGCGAAAGTATGAGCCTGATGAGGGCAAATCCAAGACCTAACCCAAACCTACCATGCGTTATCCTCTAAAATATTTATCAAGACTAGGTTTAATTGAATGTTTCAGTGTGGTACCACATTACTACGTGAACCAAACCAGAAAAAACCCTGTATCTGTTCAACAAGTATGTGAAGAATGCTAAAGTATGAGTCTGATGAGTGAAAATCCCAGGGCTAACCTAGACCTAACATGCGTTATCCTCTAAAATATTGATCCAAGCCAGGTTTAATGGACCGTTTCAGTTTGGTACCACTTTACTGCGTGATCCAAAGCAGAAAAAACCCTCGATAAGGTCAACATATATGTTAAAACTGCGAAAGTATGACCCTGATGTGGGCAAATCCCAGGCCTAACCTAGACCTAACATGCGTTGTCCTCTAAAATATTGATGGAAACCAGGTTTAATTGACTGTTTCAGTGTTGCACTTCATTACTACGTCATCCAAACTAGTAAAAACCCAGGATCCGTTCAACAGGTATGTGAAGCATGCGAAGGTATGAGTCTGATGAGTGAAAATCCCACACCTAACCTAGACCTAACATGCGTTATCCTCAAAAATATTCATCGAAACCTGGTTTAATCGAATGTTTCAGTGTGGTACCACATTACTATGTGATCCAAACCAGAAAATAACCCAGGATCTGTTCAACGAGTATGTGAAGTGTGCGAAAGTATGAGTCCGATGGGGGCAAATCCCAGACCCATCCCAGACCTAACATGCGTTATCCTCTAAAATATTTATCAAGACCATGTTTAATTGATTGTTTCAGTGTGGTTCCACATTACTACGTGATCCAAACCAGAAAAAAACCCAGGATCCGTTCAACAAGTATGTGAAGAATGCGAAAGTATGAGTCTGATGAGTGAAAATCCCAGACCTAACCTAGACCTAACATACGTTATCCTCTAAAATATTGATCCAAATCAGGTTTGATGGACTGTTTCCGTGTGGTGCCACACTACTACGTGATTCAAACCAGAAAAAACCCAGGATCTGTTCAACAAGTATGTGAAAAAGGCGAAAGTATGAGCCTGATGAGGGCAAATCCCAGACCTATCCCAGACCTAACTTGCGATGTCCTCTAAGATATTGATGGAAACCAGGTTTAATTGACTGTTTCATTGTTGCACTTCATTACTACGTGAAGCAATCCAGAAATAGCCCAGGATCTAGCCATCAAGTATGAGAAATATGCGAAAGAATGAGCCTGATGAGAGCAAATCCCAGACCTAACCTAGAACTAACATGAATTATTCTCTAAAATATTGGTCGAAACCAGGTTTAATTGACTGTTTCAGTGTGGTCCCACATTACTACGTGATCCAAACCAGAAAAAACCCAGGATCCGTTCAACAAGTATGTGAAGAATACGAAAGCATGTGTCTGATGAGTGAAAATCCCAGACCTATCCCAGACCAAACTTTTTTTTTTTTTTTTTTGTCGTGGGGAAAATCTTCGAAAGACTCCCTCCCACCTCCTTGGGGAGAGGTGGGAGGGGTGTGTGGGATTCCCCGCGCCCGTACAACGACAGGCGCGGGACCTACCCACTAAAAACCCCACGGTGACCCTTCGGCACGCTTTGGGAGGATACCGGGAATCGCTCGAAGCATTCTTCCGGTATCCTCCCCGTGCCCGCGCTTTCGCGCCCATCCCCCGGGGGGACAATCGGTCCCCCCAGTAGACACACTGCCTCATAGCGGCGGGACGGGGCCACTCCATCCCGCCGCTATCCGTCCCGGGGTCGCGTTTAGTGGCGGCTGCGAGCCCCAACTCGCAACCGCCCGCGACCCCGTTTCCACCCCTCGGCGGCCGGGCGTTCATGGCCGCACCAGACCGCCGAGGGTGCCTCCCCTTGCGTCGGACCGGTAGGGGGAGGCACTCCTACCCCCAACCGGTCCGACCCGGCGCCGCCTGGCGGGAGGAGGGTCCCCTCAGGACCCCCCTCCCAGCCTAGGTCATCCGCCACGCCGAGGCGGCCGCCCGCGACGCCTCGCGACCGGGCGACGACCTCGGGCCACCGCACGAGCGCGCGCTTCAGCACGCCGCTGAAGCTCGCGCTCCCTCCCCGCGGCCTCCTTCTGCAACATTACGTTCTCGCAGAAGGAGGCCACGGCCCTCCACTTCTCCTCGCTGCCGAGCATGGCGCGCACCACGCCCGGCAGCGAGACATCCCGCCCGACGACGCCGACCAGGACACGGCGCTCCCCCTCCCACGCGGGGCATACCTCCAGGGTATGATCCGCCGTGTCCTGCTCAGCGTCGCAGTGGCAGCAACGCGCCGTCGGCTCCTTCCCTATCCGGCACAGGTATCTTCCGAAGCTGCCATGCCCGGAAAATACCTGTGCCATCCGGTAGGTGAGGCTGCCATGGCCTCTGTCCAGCCACTCCTTCAGGAGTGGCCGAACCGCCCCGACAGTCCGGTGCCCCGCGGTTGGCAGAGCCAACCGCTCCTGCCACGCGAGCAACACGGACTGCCGGGCCTGGCGCTTCAAATCGCCCCAAGCAGGTTCCTGCCCGCCCGGGACCGCCCCCACCCCCGCGCGACGGTCGACGCGGTGCCGGTACATCACCGCGTGCGATCGCGCGAGCAGGTCCATGGGCGGCATCCCCGCTAGAACCGTCGCCGCCCCATGTGACATGGTCCGATACCCGCGGACGACCCTGAGCGCCATGCGCCTCTGCACCCGACGCAGCATAGTCATGCTGCGCCGGGAGGCAGCCAGGTCGTCCGCCCAGACGGGGGCCCCGTATAGGGCCACCGACTGGACCATTGCCACATAGAGGCGACGAACTCGGCCCGCCGGGCCCCCCAGGTTGGGCAGGATCCGGCCCAGAGCCGCAACCATCCTTTCCAACCGGGGGACCAGGCAGCGGAAATGCTTCTCGAAACGCCAGTGGCTATCGAGGATCAGCCCCAGATACCTGATCTGGGGCTTCACCTCGATGTCAGCCCCACCCACCCGAATCAGAGGGGGTGGCGGATCCTGCCGAGGTGAATGAAACGCAATCACCTCGGTCTTATGGACCGCCACCGTCATCCCCATCCCCCTGATCCGGTCGACGACGCGTTGCGACCCCTCCTCCGCGCGACGCATGGCCCTCCCCCAGTGCGCCCCGACGGCCAGCACCAGTGTGTCATCCGCATAACACACCGTGCTGACGCCGTCGGGGAGGCCGGCCCGCAACACCGAGTCGTACGCGATGTTCCACAGGAGTGGCCCGAGGACCGACCCCTGCGGAACACCGCAGTACACCTCCCTCCGCATATCACCATCCCGGCCCGGATACTCGATCCACCTGCCGCGGAGATAATCCCCGACGACCGCCCTGAGACAAGGGGGGACTCGATGATATTCGAGTCCCCTCCTTATCTCTTCCCAGGGGAGGGTGTTAAAGGCATTGGCAATATCCAAGGATATTGCCAATGCCACCCCACCCCGAGAGACGGCCGCCTCCGAGAGGGCCCTCACACGACCTATCGCGTCGATAGTCGATCGGCCCCCCCGGAAACCGAACTGGCAGTCGGCCAGACCGGGATCACCCCGCGACAGGTGCTCGACGAGGCGGGCAGCAATCACACGCTCGAAGAGCTTGCCCACCTCGTCGAGGAGACAAATGGGCCGGTATGCGGAGGGAGACTCCGCGGGCCGACCCTCCTTCCGGAGGAGGACCATCCTCGCCACCTTCCAACTGGGGGGGAATCGCCCGTCCCTCAGGCAGCGGTCGAACAACCGCCTGAGGTCGGCCCCAAGGACGCCCTGGGTCAAGACCCAAACCTGGCCGGGCACACCATCCGGACCCGGGGCCGTGTTACGAACCCCGAGCCGTCTGATGGCCGCTGCCAGCTCCTCCTGCGTGACCCCCAGCTCGGCCGTCCACTCCACTGGGACAGCCGCCGCCGCCGGAGGACGCGGTCCCCTCTCCCCAATTGGGAAGAGTGTATTGACCACGTCCTCCAGCAGCCGGGGGTCAAGACCCTCGGTGACGGGGGGCGCCCACGGGCGGAGCTTATTCAGCACCACCTTATATGGGCGCCCCCATGGATCGTCATCAAGGGTCTGGAGGAGCTCCTTCCATGCCTGGGTCTTGGCCCGTTTGATGGCGACCTGCAGAGCAACCCGCGCCACGCGGTATGCTCCATACAGGTCATCAGCTGCCCTCGCTCGCGCCACGCCGTCGCCTGTACGTTGACGACGGCGCGCGCGGGTGTACTGGCGTCGGGCGCGGACAGTCGCGACTCGCAACTCCGCGATCGCGTCCGACCACCAGTACACCGCCCGGCGAGGAGAAGCCCGCCCGACCCGAGGCATCGCCGCGTCGCAAATACCCGCGACCAATGCTCCGAGCCGGGCGACCTCCCCCTCTATGCTCGGCAACTCGGCCGCTCCCTGCGGCCAAGTTGCAGCGAGGGCAGCTGCCATCAGGGCGTCCTTGTCCAGGCGCCGAAGCGCCCAGCGGCGTGGTGGGGTGCCACGCAGGCGTCCGTGTCGGGATGCACTCGCGGCGGCAGAGACCTCCATCCGGATGTACCGGTGATCGGAGAGTGTCTCTGCCCCCGCGACCACGTGCCAACCCGACACCATGCGCACGGCGTTGGGGGTCGCGAATCCAACATCCACGATGGACCCCCCATATCGCCGCACGCATGTGTGCTCCGACCCCCGGTTCAATACCCGGAGGTCGAGCCCCGCCGCCCAATCGCCCAGGATCCCGCCGCGAACGGAGGTCCTGGGGGATCCCCAAGCCACCGACTTGGCATTAAAATCCCCCAGGACCAGCACCGGCCGGGCCGCGTAGCGCTGCACGCATGCCGCGACCTCGGCCAAGTACAGCTCGAACGCAGCGTGACCGCTACGGGGCGAAATGTAGCACCCCACCACAGCGACTCCCCCCCAGTCCACGGCGACGAATCCCCGACCGCGCTCCAACAAGGAGAACGGTGGGGACCCGTCGCCCCCTCCCCATACCGTCGCCACCAAGCCGTCCGCGTCGCCCACCCAATGAGGGTGATCAGGGACGCGGTACGGCTCGGCGGCGACCGCCAGGCCAACCCCCCACTCCGCGAGGACTTGGGACATCAAGTCCTGTGCCGCGCGGCAGTGGTTGAGGTTGGCCTGGAGGAGGAGGCGGGGCGGCATTAATTAATGGCCGCGCCAGCCTCCTCCCGGCCGTCCGTCCCCGTAGCACCGTCCACCTCCATGGAGGACGATGCCACCGCCCTCGGCACCGGAGCCGGTGCAGCCCGCCTCTTCCTCTCCTTCCGGGAGGGGGGGGAGCACTTCTTGCTCCCCACCCTGTGATCGGCTGGCCTCCCCATGTCCGCACACAGCGGGCAGTGGGGGGCCGCCGAGCACTGGCTCGCACGGTGCTCTTTGGCACCGCAGCGGTAACACTGACCGCTGCGGTCTACCGGCGAGGTGCACCACTGCCTCACGTGCCCCAATTCGAGGCAGCGGTGACACTGGAGCGGGCGCGGCGCGAGGATTTCCACTCGCGCCGAAACCCACCCCACCAACACCCTCCCGGATTCCGCCACCTTACGGGCGGCGGAGAGGGGGCACCGGGCCCACACCGACCCGAGGCCGGAGGGCGACCTGCGGATCTCTCCGATCCGCAGGTCCTCCACAGGACAGTCCCCTGCCCTCGCAAGGGCACGGGACACATCCTGTGCGCTGACCGAGTCGTCCAGCCCACAAACGCGCATCTCCGTGCGCTTCGTGGGCCGGGCGACCCGGACACCTCGCTCGCCCAGCTGCTCCCGGAGCCTCTGGGCGAGACGATCCGCCTTCGCGCCGCCTTCTGCACCGGGGATCTCCAGCAAGAGACCCCCGGTCACGGCCCTCTTCGCCCTCACGGAGGCGATGCCCAGCTCTTCCAGGGAGATATTCTCCCTGGCGAGCCGCATCGCCTCCGCGAGGGTCAGGTCGCCCCCCTGCGCAACGGTCAGCGTCACCGCTGCCGTTTTTGGGGGACGACCTGGTCGTGCCTTCCCGACCTTCGCGGCCTTTACCTTGGCCGCCGGCGGCGGAGGCGGAGGCTGCGGTTGCGAGGCCTTCCTCGCCGCCCGCTTCGCCTTCCGCCCCACCACCTCACTCCACGCCACCCCCCCTTGGGAGGGTGCTGTGGAGGACGCGACCACCGCGACCACGGGTACACCACCCCCCTTGGGGGTCGCGACCCGGGGCCCTGGTGCCGCAACGCTGGGCGGAGCCTTCACTCCGCCCTTCTTTGCCTTCCCCGACTGTACCGGAACAGGTCGGGGAGGCACCGCCTTCCTGCAGACCGCTCTTCCGGCGAGGAGCTCCTCCCGGAAGGCGGCCAGCTTGCCATCAATCATGTCCCCAATCCTCCTCAGAAGATCGTCTTCTGAGGAGGACGGGGACTTCTTCACGGGCGGAATGCGGGTGGAGGGGCCCGCGGTGCCCCGCACCACTGCCGCCGCACTCCGCTTATTTACTTCCGCCGAGGGACGCGGCGGTGGAGGAGGAGGGAGGATGGGAGGGAGGGCCGCGCTGTTCCACAGCGCCTCTGCCCTCCTCCTCCCCTGTCGCTCCTCCTCCAACAGGAGCTGCAGACGGGCGTTCCGCCCTCTGAGCTCCCGCGCCGCCTCCCTCATTTCCTCCGCCGCGGCCTTCAGGGCCTCCGCGCCACCGCTTTTCTGCCCCTTAAAGGCGCAGGCAGCGGCGACTTTCTCCACCCGCCTCAGGGACGAGGAGATCCTCTCCGATATCTCCTCGGTCACCTCGTCCCTGAGGCAACTCAGCCTCACCGACGGGCTCATCGCCCCGCCCACCTCGACGACGGCCTGCCCCGTCCTCTTCCTCTTAGAGCCTATGTGGCTCGTGCTGGAGGAGAAGGACGAGACCGACGCCGTCTCGTCGTCCTCCTCCACCCTCCACGAAGCCGGACCTGGCGCTGAGTGGGGCGCGAGCGCCGCCACCCTAACCCCAACCCCGTCTCCGTCCTCCCCAACCGACAAAACCCGCCCCATCCCCATTTTATTTTCAGTGTCCATAAAAATCCCACGAGATGGTCGGAAATAAAGGTCCACCCGGGCAGAGCCGCCTTACCCGGGTAAGCCTAATACTCCGGGGGTTCGGCAGGTTCCCCGGAGGTGGTCGCTTGGGATTGGGCCTTCTCCCCCAACCATGCATCCCGTCGCCGCGCACCATAGCTTAGGATTGGAGGGCGATTTTATAGAGTCGCCATACTCGTGGCCCAGGCGGTTAAGCCAAGACCCCCGTTCCTCCTGCCGTCACGTACCATTCACAAAACCAATAGGGAATTGTGAATGGGTCGTTGTGACGACCAACAGGAGGCTTACGGTGTGTGTATGACTCGGGTACCCCGGGTTCGTTAAGCCCGTACTGCAGCTGAAAGGCTGGCAGCCCCTGAGGGAATCCCAGACCAAACTTGCGTTATCCTCTAAAATATTGATCGAAACCAGGTTTAATCGACTGTCTCAGTGTGGTACCACATTGCTACGTGATCCAAACCAGAAAAAACCCAGGATCCGTTCTACAAGTATGTGAAGAATACGAAAGCATGTGTCTGATGAGTGAAAATCCCAGGCCTAACCTAGACCTAACATGCGTTATCCTCAAAAATATTGATCGAAACCTGGTTTAATCGACTGTTTCAGTGTGGTACCACATTACTACATGACACAAACCAGAAAAAACCCAGGATCTGTTCAACAAGTATGTGAAAAACGCGAAAGTATGAGCCTGATGAGGGCAAATCCCAGACCTATCCCAGACCTAACTTGCCTTATCCTCTAAAATATTGATCGAAACCAGGTTTAATTGACTGTTTCAGTGTGGTACCACATTACTAGGTGATCCAATCCAGAAATAGCCCTGGATCCAGCCATGAAGTATGAGAAATATGCGAAAGTATGAGCCTGATGGGGGCAAATCCTAGACCTAACCCAGACCTAACATGCGCTATCCTCTAAAATATTTATCAAGACCAGGTTTAATTGTATGTTTCAGTGTTGTACCACATTACTACGTGATCCAAACCAGTAAAAACACAGGATCCGTTCAACAAGTATGTGAAGAATGCGAAAGTATGAGTCTGATGAGTGAAAATCCCCGGCCTAACCTAGACCTAACATGCGTTGTCCTGAAAAATATTGATCGAAACCAGGTTTAATCGACTGTTTCAGTGTGGTACCACATTACTACGTGACCCAAACCTGAAAAAACCCAGGATCTGTTCAACAAGTATGTGAAAAACGCGAAAGTATGAGCCTGATGAGGGCAAATCCCAGACCTATCCCAGACCTAACTTGCGTTGTCCTCTCAGATATTGATGGAAACCAGGTTAAATTGACTGTTTCAGTGTTGTACTTCATTACTACGTGATGCAATCCAGAAAAAGCCCAGGATCTAGCCATGAAGTGTGAGAAATATGCGAAGGTATGAGCCTGATGAGGGAAAATCCTAGACCTAACCCAAACCTAACATGCGTTGTCCTCTAAAATATTGATCCAAACCAGGTTTAATGGACTGCTTCAGTGTGGTACCACTATACTACATGATGCAAACCAGAAAAAACCCAGGATCAGTTCAACAAGTACGTGAAAAACGCGAAAGTATGAGCCTGATGAGGGCGAATCCCAGACCTATCCCAGACCTAACTTGCGTTGTGCTCTAAAATATTCATGGAAACCAGGTTTAATTGACTGTTTCAGTGTGGTACCACATTACTACGTGGTGCAATCCAGAAAAAGTCCAGGATCTAGCCATCAAGTATGAGAATAATGCGAAAGAATGACCCTGATGAGGGCAAATCCCAGACCTATCCCAGACCTAACATGCGTTATCCTCTAAAATATTTATCAAGACCAGGTTTAATTGAATGTTTCAGTGTGGTACCACATTACTACGTGATCCAAACCAGTAAAAACCCAGGATCCGTTCAACAAGTATGTGAAGATTGCGAAAGTATGAGTCTGAAGAGTGAAAATCCCCGGCCTAACCTAGACCTATCATGCGTTATCCTAAAAAATATTGTTCGAAACCAGGTTTAATCGACTGTATCAGTGTGGTACCACACTACTACGTGACCCAAACCGGAAAAAACCCAAGATCTAGCCATCAAGTATGAGAAACATGCGAATGTATGAGCCTGATGAGGGCGAATCCCAGACCTATCCCAGACCTAACTTGCGTTATCCTCTAAAATATTGATCGAAACCGGGTTTAATGGACTGTTTCAGTGTGGTACCACATTGCTACGTGATCCAAACCAGAAAAAACCCAGAATCCGTTCAACAAGTATGTGAAGAATGCGAATGTATGAGTCTGATGAGTGAAAATCCCAGACCTAACCTAGACCTAACATGCGTTATCCTCAAAAATATTCATCGAAACCTGGTTTAATCGACTGTTTCAGTGTGGTACCACATTACTACGTGACCCAAACCTGAAAAAACCCAGGATCTGTTCAACAAGTATGTGAAAAACGCGAAAGTATGAGCCTGATGAGGGCAAATCCCAGACCTATCCCAGACCTAACTTGCGTTGTTCTCTAAGATATTGATGGAAACCAGGTTTAATTGACTGTTTCATTGTTGCACTTCATTACTACGTGATGCAATCCAGAAATAGCCCAGGAACTAGCCATCAAGTATGAGAAATATGCGAAAGAATGAGCCTGATGAGAGCAAATCCCAGACCTAACCTAGAACTGACATGAATTATTCTCTAAAATATTGGTCGAAACCAGGTTTAATTGACTGTTTCAGTGTGGTCCCACATTACTATGTGATCCAAACACGAGAAAACCCAGGATCCGTTCAACAAGTATGTGAAGAATACGAAAGCATGTGTCTGATGAGTGAAAATCCCAGGCCTAACCTAGACCTAACATGCGTTATCCTCAAAAATATTGATCGAAACCTGGTTTAATCGACTCTTTCAGTGTGGTACCACATTACTACATGACCCAAACCAGAAAAAACCCAGGATCTGTTCAACAAGTATGTGAAAAACGCGAAAGTATGGGCCTGATGAGGGCAAATCCCAGACCTATCCCAGACCTAACTTGCGTTATCCTCTAAAATATTGATCGAAACCAGGTTTAATTGACTGTTTCAGTGTGGTACCACATTACTATGTGTCCAATCCAGAAATAGCCCAGGATCTAGCCATGAAGTATGAGAAACATGCGAAAGTATGAGCCTGACGAGGGCAAAGCCTCGACCTAACCCTGACCTAACATGCGTTATCCTCTAAAATATTTATCATGACCAGGTTTAATTGACTGTTTCAGTGTGGTCCCACATTACTACGTGATCCAAACCAGAAAAAACCCAGGATCCGTTCAACAAGTATGTGAAGAACGCGAAAGTATGAGTCTGATGAGTGAAAATCCCAGGCCTAACCTAGACCTAACATGCGTTATCCTCAAAATTATTGATCGAGACCTGGTTTAATCGACTGTTTCAGTGTGGTACCACATTACTACGTGACCCAAACCAGAAAAAACCCAGGGTCTGTTCAACAAGTATGTGAAAAACGCGAAAGTATGAGCCTGATGAGGGCAAATCCCAGACCTATCCCAGACCAAACTTGCGTTATCCTCTAAAATATTGATCGAAACCAGGTTTAATCGACAGTCTCAGTGTGGCACCACATTGCTACGTGATCCAAACCAGAAAAAACCCAGGATCCGTTCAACAAGTATGTGAAGAATACGAAAGCATGTGTCTGATGAGTGAAAATCCCAGGCCTAACCTAGACCTAACATGCGTTATCCTCAAAAATATTGATCGAAACCTGGTTTAATCGACTGTTTCAGTGTGGTACCACATTACTACATGAACCAAACCAGAAAAAACCCAGGATCTGTTCAACAAGTATGTGAAAAACGCGAAAGTATGAGCCTGGTGAGGGCAAATCCCAGACCTATCCCAGACCTAACTTGCGTTATCCTTTAAAATATTGATCGAAACCAGTTTTAATTGACTATTTCAGCGTGGTACCACATTACTACGTGTCCAATCCAGAAATAGCCCAGGATCTAGCCATGAAGTATGAGAAACATGCGAAAGTATGAGCCTGACGAGGGCAAAGCCTAGACCTAACCCAGACCTAACATGCGTTATCCTCTAAAATATTTATCATGACCAGGTTTAATTGACTGTTTCAGTGTGGTCCCACATTACTACGTGATCCAAACCAGAAAAAACCCAGGATCAGTTCAACAAGTACGTGAAAAACGCGAAAGTATGAGCCTGATGAGGGCAAATCCCAGACCTATCCCAGACCTAACTTGCGTTATCCTCTAAAATATTGATCGAAACCAGGTTTAATTGACTGTTTCAGTGTGGTACCGCATTACTACGTGATACAATCCAGAAACAGCCCAGGATCTAGCCATGAAGTATGAGAAATATGCGAAAGTATGAGCCCGATGAGGGAAAATCCTAGACCTAACCCAAACCTAACATGCGTTATCCTCTAAAATATTGATCCAAACCAGGTTTAATGGACTGCTTCAGTGTGGTACCACTTTACTACGTGATGCAAACGAGAAAAAACCCAGGATCAGTTCAACAAGTACGTGAAAAACGCGAAAGTATGAGCCTGATGAGGGCAAATCCCAGACCTATCCCAGACCTAACTTGCGTTGTCCTCTCAGATATTGATGGAAACCAGGTTAAATTGACTGTTTCAGTGTTGTACTTCATTACTACGTGATGCAATCCAGAAAAAGCCCAGGATCTAGCCATGAAGTGTGAGAAATATGCGAAGGTATGAGCCTGATGAGGGAAAATCCTAGACCTAACCCAAACCTAACATGCGTTGTCCTCTAAAATATTGATCCAAACCAGGTTTAATGGACTGCTTCAGTGTGGTACCACTATACTACATGATGCAAACCAGAAAAAACCCAGGATCAGTTCAACAAGTACGTGAAAAACGCGAAAGTATGAGCCTGATGAGGGCGAATCCCAGACCTATCCCAGACCTAACTTGCGTTGTGCTCTAAAATATTCATGGAAACCAGGTTTAATTGACTGTTTCAGTGTGGTACCACATTACTACGTGGTGCAATCCAGAAAAAGTCCAGGATCTAGCCATCAAGTATGAGAATAATGCGAAAGAATGACCCTGATGAGGGCAAATCCCAGACCTATCCCAGACCTAACATGCGTTATCCTCTAAAATATTTATCAAGACCAGGTTTAATTGAATGTTTCAGTGTGGTACCACATTACTACGTGATCCAAACCAGTAAAAACCCAGGATCCGTTCAACAAGTATGTGAAGATTGCGAAAGTATGAGTCTGAAGAGTGAAAATCCCCGGCCTAACCTAGACCTATCATGCGTTATCCTAAAAAATATTGTTCGAAACCAGGTTTAATCGACTGTATCAGTGTGGTACCACACTACTACGTGACCCAAACCGGAAAAAACCCAAGATCTAGCCATCAAGTATGAGAAACATGCGAATGTATGAGCCTGATGAGGGCGAATCCCAGACCTATCCCAGACCTAACTTGCGTTATCCTCTAAAATATTGATCGAAACCGGGTTTAATGGACTGTTTCAGTGTGGTACCACATTGCTACGTGATCCAAACCAGAAAAAACCCAGAATCCGTTCAACAAGTATGTGAAGAATGCGAATGTATGAGTCTGATGAGTGAAAATCCCAGACCTAACCTAGACCTAACATGCGTTATCCTCAAAAATATTCATCGAAACCTGGTTTAATCGACTGTTTCAGTGTGGTACCACATTACTACGTGACCCAAACCTGAAAAAACCCAGGATCTGTTCAACAAGTATGTGAAAAACGCGAAAGTATGAGCCTGATGAGGGCAAATCCCAGACCTATCCCAGACCTAACTTGCGTTGTTCTCTAAGATATTGATGGAAACCAGGTTTAATTGACTGTTTCATTGTTGCACTTCATTACTACGTGATGCAATCCAGAAATAGCCCAGGAACTAGCCATCAAGTATGAGAAATATGCGAAAGAATGAGCCTGATGAGAGCAAATCCCAGACCTAACCTAGAACTGACATGAATTATTCTCTAAAATATTGGTCGAAACCAGGTTTAATTGACTGTTTCAGTGTGGTCCCACATTACTATGTGATCCAAACACGAGAAAACCCAGGATCCGTTCAACAAGTATGTGAAGAATACGAAAGCATGTGTCTGATGAGTGAAAATCCCAGGCCTAACCTAGACCTAACATGCGTTATCCTCAAAAATATTGATCGAAACCTGGTTTAATCGACTCTTTCAGTGTGGTACCACATTACTACATGACCCAAACCAGAAAAAACCCAGGATCTGTTCAACAAGTATGTGAAAAACGCGAAAGTATGGGCCTGATGAGGGCAAATCCCAGACCTATCCCAGACCTAACTTGCGTTATCCTCTAAAATATTGATCGAAACCAGGTTTAATTGACTGTTTCAGTGTGGTACCACATTACTATGTGTCCAATCCAGAAATAGCCCAGGATCTAGCCATGAAGTATGAGAAACATGCGAAAGTATGAGCCTGACGAGGGCAAAGCCTCGACCTAACCCTGACCTAACATGCGTTATCCTCTAAAATATTTATCATGACCAGGTTTAATTGACTGTTTCAGTGTGGTCCCACATTACTACGTGATCCAAACCAGAAAAAACCCAGGATCCGTTCAACAAGTATGTGAAGAACGCGAAAGTATGAGTCTGATGAGTGAAAATCCCAGGCCTAACCTAGACCTAACATGCGTTATCCTCAAAATTATTGATCGAGACCTGGTTTAATCGACTGTTTCAGTGTGGTACCACATTACTACGTGACCCAAACCAGAAAAAACCCAGGGTCTGTTCAACAAGTATGTGAAAAACGCGAAAGTATGAGCCTGATGAGGGCAAATCCCAGACCTATCCCAGACCAAACTTGCGTTATCCTCTAAAATATTGATCGAAACCAGGTTTAATCGACAGTCTCAGTGTGGCACCACATTGCTACGTGATCCAAACCAGAAAAAACCCAGGATCCGTTCAACAAGTATGTGAAGAATACGAAAGCATGTGTCTGATGAGTGAAAATCCCAGGCCTAACCTAGACCTAACATGCGTTATCCTCAAAAATATTGATCGAAACCTGGTTTAATCGACTGTTTCAGTGTGGTACCACATTACTACATGAACCAAACCAGAAAAAACCCAGGATCTGTTCAACAAGTATGTGAAAAACGCGAAAGTATGAGCCTGGTGAGGGCAAATCCCAGACCTATCCCAGACCTAACTTGCGTTATCCTTTAAAATATTGATCGAAACCAGTTTTAATTGACTATTTCAGCGTGGTACCACATTACTACGTGTCCAATCCAGAAATAGCCCAGGATCTAGCCATGAAGTATGAGAAACATGCGAAAGTATGAGCCTGACGAGGGCAAAGCCTAGACCTAACCCAGACCTAACATGCGTTATCCTCTAAAATATTTATCATGACCAGGTTTAATTGACTGTTTCAGTGTGGTCCCACATTACTACGTGATCCAAACCAGAAAAAACCCAGGATCAGTTCAACAAGTACGTGAAAAACGCGAAAGTATGAGCCTGATGAGGGCAAATCCCAGACCTATCCCAGACCTAACTTGCGTTATCCTCTAAAATATTGATCGAAACCAGGTTTAATTGACTGTTTCAGTGTGGTACCGCATTACTACGTGATACAATCCAGAAACAGCCCAGGATCTAGCCATGAAGTATGAGAAATATGCGAAAGTATGAGCCCGATGAGGGAAAATCCTAGACCTAACCCAAACCTAACATGCGTTATCCTCTAAAATATTGATCCAAACCAGGTTTAATGGACTGCTTCAGTGTGGTACCACTTTACTACGTGATGCAAACGAGAAAAAACCCAGGATCAGTTCAACAAGTACGTGAAAAACGCGAAAGTATGAGCCTGATGAGGGCAAATCCCAGACCTATCCCAGACCTAACTTGCGTTGTCCTCTCAGATATTGATGGAAACCAGGTTAAATTGACTGTTTCAGTGTTGTACTTCATTACTACGTGATGCAATCCAGAAAAAGCCCAGGATCTAGCCATGAAGTGTGAGAAATATGCGAAGGTATGAGCCTGATGAGGGAAAATCCTAGACCTAACCCAAACCTAACATGCGTTGTCCTCTAAAATATTGATCCAAACCAGGTTTAATGGACTGCTTCAGTGTGGTACCACTATACTACATGATGCAAACCAGAAAAAACCCAGGATCAGTTCAACAAGTACGTGAAAAACGCGAAAGTATGAGCCTGATGAGGGCGAATCCCAGACCTATCCCAGACCTAACTTGCGTTGTGCTCTAAAATATTCATGGAAACCAGGTTTAATTGACTGTTTCAGTGTGGTACCACATTACTACGTGGTGCAATCCAGAAAAAGTCCAGGATCTAGCCATCAAGTATGAGAATAATGCGAAAGAATGACCCTGATGAGGGCAAATCCCAGACCTATCCCAGACCTAACATGCGTTATCCTCTAAAATATTTATCAAGACCAGGTTTAATTGAATGTTTCAGTGTGGTACCACATTACTACGTGATCCAAACCAGTAAAAACCCAGGATCCGTTCAACAAGTATGTGAAGATTGCGAAAGTATGAGTCTGAAGAGTGAAAATCCCCGGCCTAACCTAGACCTATCATGCGTTATCCTAAAAAATATTGTTCGAAACCAGGTTTAATCGACTGTATCAGTGTGGTACCACACTACTACGTGACCCAAACCGGAAAAAACCCAAGATCTAGCCATCAAGTATGAGAAACATGCGAATGTATGAGCCTGATGAGGGCGAATCCCAGACCTATCCCAGACCTAACTTGCGTTATCCTCTAAAATATTGATCGAAACCGGGTTTAATGGACTGTTTCAGTGTGGTACCACATTGCTACGTGATCCAAACCAGAAAAAACCCAGAATCCGTTCAACAAGTATGTGAAGAATGCGAATGTATGAGTCTGATGAGTGAAAATCCCAGACCTAACCTAGACCTAACATGCGTTATCCTCAAAAATATTCATCGAAACCTGGTTTAATCGACTGTTTCAGTGTGGTACCACATTACTACGTGACCCAAACCTGAAAAAACCCAGGATCTGTTCAACAAGTATGTGAAAAACGCGAAAGTATGAGCCTGATGAGGGCAAATCCCAGACCTATCCCAGACCTAACTTGCGTTGTTCTCTAAGATATTGATGGAAACCAGGTTTAATTGACTGTTTCATTGTTGCACTTCATTACTACGTGATGCAATCCAGAAATAGCCCAGGAACTAGCCATCAAGTATGAGAAATATGCGAAAGAATGAGCCTGATGAGAGCAAATCCCAGACCTAACCTAGAACTGACATGAATTATTCTCTAAAATATTGGTCGAAACCAGGTTTAATTGACTGTTTCAGTGTGGTCCCACATTACTATGTGATCCAAACACGAGAAAACCCAGGATCCGTTCAACAAGTATGTGAAGAATACGAAAGCATGTGTCTGATGAGTGAAAATCCCAGGCCTAACCTAGACCTAACATGCGTTATCCTCAAAAATATTGATCGAAACCTGGTTTAATCGACTCTTTCAGTGTGGTACCACATTACTACATGACCCAAACCAGAAAAAACCCAGGATCTGTTCAACAAGTATGTGAAAAACGCGAAAGTATGGGCCTGATGAGGGCAAATCCCAGACCTATCCCAGACCTAACTTGCGTTATCCTCTAAAATATTGATCGAAACCAGGTTTAATTGACTGTTTCAGTGTGGTACCACATTACTATGTGTCCAATCCAGAAATAGCCCAGGATCTAGCCATGAAGTATGAGAAACATGCGAAAGTATGAGCCTGACGAGGGCAAAGCCTCGACCTAACCCTGACCTAACATGCGTTATCCTCTAAAATATTTATCATGACCAGGTTTAATTGACTGTTTCAGTGTGGTCCCACATTACTACGTGATCCAAACCAGAAAAAACCCAGGATCCGTTCAACAAGTATGTGAAGAACGCGAAAGTATGAGTCTGATGAGTGAAAATCCCAGGCCTAACCTAGACCTAACATGCGTTATCCTCAAAATTATTGATCGAGACCTGGTTTAATCGACTGTTTCAGTGTGGTACCACATTACTACGTGACCCAAACCAGAAAAAACCCAGGGTCTGTTCAACAAGTATGTGAAAAACGCGAAAGTATGAGCCTGATGAGGGCAAATCCCAGACCTATCCCAGACCAAACTTGCGTTATCCTCTAAAATATTGATCGAAACCAGGTTTAATCGACAGTCTCAGTGTGGCACCACATTGCTACGTGATCCAAACCAGAAAAAACCCAGGATCCGTTCAACAAGTATGTGAAGAATACGAAAGCATGTGTCTGATGAGTGAAAATCCCAGGCCTAACCTAGACCTAACATGCGTTATCCTCAAAAATATTGATCGAAACCTGGTTTAATCGACTGTTTCAGTGTGGTACCACATTACTACATGAACCAAACCAGAAAAAACCCAGGATCTGTTCAACAAGTATGTGAAAAACGCGAAAGTATGAGCCTGGTGAGGGCAAATCCCAGACCTATCCCAGACCTAACTTGCGTTATCCTTTAAAATATTGATCGAAACCAGTTTTAATTGACTATTTCAGCGTGGTACCACATTACTACGTGTCCAATCCAGAAATAGCCCAGGATCTAGCCATGAAGTATGAGAAACATGCGAAAGTATGAGCCTGACGAGGGCAAAGCCTAGACCTAACCCAGACCTAACATGCGTTATCCTCTAAAATATTTATCATGACCAGGTTTAATTGACTGTTTCAGTGTGGTCCCACATTACTACGTGATCCAAACCAGAAAAAACCCAGGATCAGTTCAACAAGTACGTGAAAAACGCGAAAGTATGAGCCTGATGAGGGCAAATCCCAGACCTATCCCAGACCTAACTTGCGTTATCCTCTAAAATATTGATCGAAACCAGGTTTAATTGACTGTTTCAGTGTGGTACCGCATTACTACGTGATACAATCCAGAAACAGCCCAGGATCTAGCCATGAAGTATGAGAAATATGCGAAAGTATGAGCCCGATGAGGGAAAATCCTAGACCTAACCCAAACCTAACATGCGTTATCCTCTAAAATATTGATCCAAACCAGGTTTAATGGACTGCTTCAGTGTGGTACCACTTTACTACGTGATGCAAACGAGAAAAAACCCAGGATCAGTTCAACAAGTACGTGAAAAACGCGAAAGTATGAGCCTGATGAGGGCAAATCCCAGACCTATCCCAGACCTAACTTGCGTTATCCTCTAAAATATTGATCGAAACGGGGTTTAATTGACTGTTTCAGCGTGGTACCGCATTACTACGTGATACAATCCAGAAACAGCCCAGGATCTAGCCATGAAGTATGAGAAATATGCGATAGTATGAGCCTGATGAGGGCAAATCCTAGACCTAACCCAAACCTAACATGCGTTATCCTCTAAAATATTGATCCAAACCAGGTTTAATGGACTGCTTCAGTGTGGTACCACTTTACTACGTGATGCAAAGCAGAAAAAACCCTCGATCAGGTAAACATGTATGTTAAAACTGCGAAAGCATGACCCTGATGAGGGCAAATCCCAGGCCTATCCCAGACCTAACATGCGTTGTGCTCTAAAATATTGACGGAAACCAGGTTTAATTGAATGTTTCAGTGTGGTACCACATTACTACGTGAACCAAACCAGAAAAAACACAGGAGCCGTTCAACAAGTATATGAAGAATGCGAAAGTATGAGTCTGATGAGTGAAAATCCACGGCCTAACCTAGACCTAACATGCGTTATCCCCAAAAATATTGATCGAAACCAGGTTTCGTTGAATGTTTCAGTGTTGTACCACATTACTACGTGACCCAAACCAGTAAAAACCCAGGATCCGTTCAACAAGTATGTGAAGAATGCGAAAGTATGAGTCTGATGAGTGAAAATCCCCGGCCTAACCTAGACCTAACATGCGTTATCCTCAAAAATATTGATCGAAACCAGGTTTAATCGACTGTTTCGGTGTGGTACCACTCTACTACGTGACCCAAACCTGAAAAAACCCAGGATCTGTTCAACAAGTATGTGAAAAACGCGAAAGTATGAGCCTGATGAGGGCAAATCCCAGACCTATCCCTGACCAAACTTGCGTTATCCTCTAAAATATTGATCGAAACCAGGTTTAATCGACTGTCTCAGTGTGGTACCACATTGCTACGTGATCCAAACCAGAAAAAACCCAGGATCAGTTCAACAAGTACGTGAAAAACGCGAAGGTATGAGCCTGATGAGGGCGAATCCCAGACCTATCCCAGACCTAACCTGCGTTATCCTCTAAAATATTGATCGAAACCAGGTTTAATTGACTGTTTCAGCGTGGTACCGCATTACTACGTGATACAATCCAGAAACAGCCCAGGATCTAGCCATGAAGTGTGAGAAATATGCGAAAGTATGAGCCTGATGAGGGCAAATCCTAGACCTAACCCAAACCTAACATGCGTTATCCTCTAAAATATTGATCCAAACCAGGTTTAATGGACTGCTTCAGTGTGGTACCACTTTACTACGTGATGCAAAGCAGAAAAAACCCTGGATCAGGTCAACATGTATGTTAAAACTGCGAAAGCATGACCCTGATGAGGGCAAATCCCAGGCCTATCCCAGACCTAACATGCGTTGTGCTCTAAAATATTGATGGAAACCAGGTTTAATTGCCTGTTTCAGTGTGGTACCACATTACTACGTGGTGCA
Organism: Colletes latitarsis; assembly: GCF_051014445.1. Classification (NCBI taxonomy): domain Eukaryota; kingdom Metazoa; phylum Arthropoda; class Insecta; order Hymenoptera; family Colletidae; genus Colletes; species Colletes latitarsis. The sequence continues at coordinate 10,032,362 of NW_027488366.1, forward strand.
CTCCAGAAAAAGTCCAGGATCTAGCCATCAAGTATGAGAAAAATGCGAAAGAATGAGCCTGATGAGAGCAAATCCCCGACCTAACCTAGAACTAACATGAATTATTCTGTAAAATATTTATCAAGACCAGGTTTAATTGATTGTTTCAGAGTGGGCCCACATTACTACGTGATGCAAACCAGAAAACACCCAGGATCTGCTCAACAAGTATGTGAAGAATGCGAAAGTATGAGCCTGATGAGGGCAAATCCCAGACCTATCCCAGACCTAACATGCGTTGTCCTCTAAAACATTGATCGAAACCAGGTTTAATGGACTGCTTCAGTGTGGTACCACTTTACTACGTGATGCAAAGCAGAAAAAACCCTCGATCAGGTCAACATGTATGTTAAAACTGCGAAAGCATGAGCCTGATGAGGGCAAATCCCAGACCTATCCCAGACCTAACATGCGTTGTCCTCTAAAACATTGATGCAAACCAGGCTTAATTGACTGGTTCAGTGTTGTACTTCATTACTACGTGATGCAATCCAGAAAAAGCCCAGGATCTATCCATCAAGTATGAGAAATATGCGAAAGAATGAGCCTGATGAGAGCAAATCCCAGACCTAACCTAGACCTTTCAAGAATTATTCTCTAAAATATTGATCAAAACCAGGTTTCATTGACTGTTTCAGTGTGGTACCACATTACTAGGTGATCCAATCCAGAAATAGCCCAGGATCCAGCCATGAAGTATGAGAAATGTGCGAAAGTATGAGCCTGATGGGGGCAAATCCTAGACCTAACCCAGACCTAACATGCGTTATCCTCTAAAATATTTATCATGACCAGGTTTAATTGACTGTTTCAGTGTGGTCCCACATTACTACGTGATCCAAACCAAAAAAACTCAGGATCCGTTCAACAAGTATGTGAAGAACGCGAAAGTATGAGTCTGATGAGTGAAAATCCCAGGCCTAACCTAGACCTAACATGCGTTATCCTCAAAATTATTGATCGAAACCTGGTTTAATCGACTGTTTCAGTGTGGTACCACATTACTACGTGACCCAAACCAGAAAAAACCCAGGATCTGTTCAACAAGTATGTGAAAAACGCGAAAGTATGAGCCTGATGAGGGCAAATCCCAGACCTATCCCTGACCAAACTTGCGTTATCCTCTAAAATATTGATCGAAACCAGGTTTAATCGACTGTCTCAGTGTGGTACCACACTGCTACGTGATACAAACCAGAAAAAACCCAGGATCAGTTTAACAAGTACGTGAAAAACGCGAAAGTATGAGCCTGATGAGGGCGAATCCCAGACCTATCCCAGACCTAACTTGCGTTATCCTCTAAAATATTGATCGAAACCAGGTTTAATCGACTGTTTCAGTGTGGTACCACACTACTACGTGACCCAAACCTGAAAAAACCCAGGATCTGTTCAACAAGTATGTGAAAAACGCGAGAGTATGAGTCTGATGAGTGAAAATCCCTGTCCTAACCTAGACATAACATGCGTTATCCCCAAAAATATTGATCGAAACCAGGTTTCATTGAATGTTTCAGTGTTGTACCACATTACTACGTGATCCAAACCAGTAAAAACCCAGGATCCGTTCAACAAGTATGTGAAGAATGCGAAAGTATGAGTCTGATGAGTGAAAATCCCCGTCCTAACCTAGACCTAACATGCGTTATCCTCAAAAATATTGATCGAAACCAGGTTTAATCGACTGTTTCAGTGTGGTACCACACTACTACCTGACCCAAACCTGAAAAAACCCAGGATCTGTTCAACAAGTATGTGAAAAACGCGAAAGTGTGAGCCTGATGAGGGCAAATCCCAGACCTATCCCAGACCTAACTTGCGTTGTCCTCTCAGATATTGATGGAAACCAGGTTAAATTGACTGTTTCAGTGTTGTACTTCATTACTACGTGATGCAATCCAGAAAAAGCCCAGGATCTAGCCATGAAGAATGAGAAATATGCGAAAGTATGAGCCTGATGAGGGCAAATCCTAGACCTAACCCAAACCTACCATGCGTTATCCTCTAAAATATTTATCAAGACCAGGTTTAATTGAATGTTTCAGTGTGGTACCACATTACTACGTGAACCAAACCAGTAAAAACCCAGGATCCGTTCAACAAGTATGTGAAGAATGCGAAAGTATGAGTCTGATGAGTGAAAATCCACGGCCTAACCTAGACCTAACATGCGTTATCCCCAAAAATATTGAACGAAACCAGGTTTAATCGACTGTATCAGTGTGGTACCACACTACTACGTGACACAAACCGGAAAAAACCCAGGATCTGTTCAACAGGTATGTGAAAAACGCGAAAGTATGAGCATGATGAGGGCAAATCCCAGACCTATCACAGACCTAACTTGCGTTATCCTCAAAAATATTGATCGAAACCTGGTTTAATCGACTGTTTCAGTGTTGTACTTCATTACTACGGGATGCAATCCAGAAAAAGCCTAGGATCTAGCCATGAAGTATGAGAAATATGCGAAAGTATGAGCCTGATGAGGGCAAATCCTAGACCTAACCGAAACCTAACATGCGTTATCCTCTAAAACATTTATCAACACCAGGTTTAATTGAATGTTTCAGTGTGTTCCCACATTACTACGTGATCCATACCAGAAAAAACCCAGGATCCGTTCAACAAGTATGTGAAGAATGCGAAGGTATGTGTCTGATGAGTGAAAATCCCAGGCCTAACCTAGACCTAACATGCGTTATCCTCAAAAATATTGATCGAAACCTGGTTTAATCGACTGTTTCAGTGTGGTACCACATTACTATGTGATCCAAACCAGAAAATAACCCAGGATCTGTTCAACGAGTATGGGAAGTGTGCGAAAGTATGAGCCTGATGAGGGCAAATCCCAGACCTCTCCCAGACCTTACTTGCGTTATCCACTAAAATATTGATCGAAACCAGGTTTAATTGACTGTTTCAGTGTTGTACTTCATTACTACGTGATGCAATCCAGAAAAAGCCCAGGATCTAGCCATCAAGTATGAGAAATATGCGAAAGAATGAGCCTGATGAGAGCAAATCCCAGACCTAACCTAGACCTAACATGAATTATTCTCTAAAATATTGATCGAAACCAGGTTTAATTGACTGTTTCAGTGTGGTACCACATTACTACGTGATCCAAACCAGAAAAAGCCCCGGATCTGGCCAACGAGTATGCGAAAAATGCGAAAATATGAGCCAGATAAGGGCAAATCCTAGACCTAACCCAGACCTAACATGCGTTATCCTCTGAAATATTGATCGAAACCTGGTTTAATCGACTGTTTCAGTGTGGTACCACATTACTACGTGACCCAAACCAGAACAAACCCACGATCTGTACAACAAGTATGTGAAAAACGCGAAAGTATGAGCCTGATGAGGGCAAATCCCAGACCTATCCCAGACCTAACTTGCGTTATCCTCTAAAATATTGATCGAAACCAGGTTTAATCGACTGTTTCGGTGTGGTACCACATTGCTACGTGATCCAAACCAGAAAAAACCCAGGATCAGTTCAACAAGTATGTGAAAAACGCGAAAGTATGAGCCTGATGAGGGCGAATCCCAGACCTATCCCAGACCTAACTTGCGTTATCCTCTAAAATATTGATCGAAAACAGGTTTAATTTACTGTTTCAGCGTGGTACCACATTACTACGCGATACAATCCAGAAACAGCCCAGGATCTAGCCATGAAGTATGAGAAATATGCGAAAGTATGAGCCTGATGAGGGCATATCCTAGACCAAACCCAAACCTAACATGCGTTATCCTCTAAAATATTCATCCAAACCAAGTTTAATGGACTGCATCAGTGTGGTACCACTTTACTACGTGATTCAAAGCAGAAAAAACCCTCGATCAGGTCAACATGTATGTTAAAACTGCGAAAGTATGACCCTGATGAGGGCAAATCCCAGGCCTAACCTAGACCTGACATGCTTTGTCCTTTGAAATATTGATAGAAACCAGGTTTAATTGACTGTTTCAGTGTTGTACTTCATTACTACGTGATGCAATCCAGAAAAAGCCCAGGATCTAGCCATCAAGTATGAGAAATATGCGAAAGAATGAGCCTGATGAGGGAAAATCCTAGACCTAACCCAGACCAAATCTACGTTATCCTATAAAATATTTATCAAGACCAGGTTTAATTGATTGTTTCAGTGTGGTAACACATTACTACGTGATACACACCAGAAAAAACCCAAGACCCGTTCAACAAGTATGTGAAGAATGCGAAAGTATGAGTCTGATGAGTGAAAATCCCCGGCCTAACCTAGACCTAACATGCGTTGTCCTCAAAAATATTGATCGAAACCAGGTTTAATCGACTGTTTCAGCGTTGTACTTCATTACTACGTGATGCAATCCAGAAAAAGCCCAGGATCTATCCATCAAGTATGAGAAATATGCGAAAGAATGAGCCTGATGAGAGCAAATCCCAGACCTAACCTAGACCTTACAAGAATTATTCTCTAAAATATTGATCAAAACCAGGTTTAATTGACTGTTTCAGTGTGGTACCACATTACTAGGTGATCCAATCCAGAAATAGCCCAGGATCCAGCCATGAAGTATGAGAAATATGCGAAAGTATGAGCCTGACGGGGGCAAATCCTAGACCTAACTCAGACCTAACATGCGTTATCCTCTAAAATATTTATCAAGACCAGGTTTAATTGAATGTTTCAGTGTTGTACCACATTACTACGTGATCCAAACCAGTAAAAACACAGGCTCCGTTCAACAAGTATGTGAAGAATGCGAAAGTATGAGTCTGATGAGTGAAAATCCCCGGCCTAACCTAGACCTAACATGCGTTGTCCTCAAAAATATTGATCGAAACCAGGTTTAATCGACTGTTTCAGTGTGGTCCCACATTACTACGTGATCCAAACCAGAAAAAACCCAGGATCAGTTCAACAAGTATGTGAGAAACGCGAAAGTATGAGCCTGACGAGGGCAAATCCCAGACCTATCCCAGACCTAACTTGCGTTATCCTCTAAAATATTGATCGAAACCAGGTTTATTTGACTGTTTCAGTGTGGTACCACATTACTACGTGATCCAATCCAGAAATAGCCCAGGATCTAGCCATGAAGTATGAGAAATATGCGAAAGTATGAGCCTGACGAGGGCAAATCCTAGACCTAACCCAGACCTAACATGCGTTATCCTCTAAAATATTTATCATGACCAGGTTTAATTGATTGTTTCAGTGTGGTCCCACATTACTACGTGATCCAAACCAGAAAAAGCCCCGGATCTGGCCAACGAGTATGCGAAAAATGCGAAAATATGAGCCAGATAAGGGCAAATCCTAGACCTAACCCAGACCTAACATGCGTTATCCTCTGAAATATTGATCGAAACCAGGTTTCATGGACTGTTTCAGTGTGATACCACATTACCACGTGATTCAAGCCAGAAAAAACCCAGGATCTAGCCATCAAGTATGAGAAATATGCGAAAGAATGAGCCAGATGAGAGCAAATGCCAGACCTAACATAGACCTAACATGAATTATTCTCTAAAATATTGATCGAAACCAGGTTTATTTGACTGTTTCAGTGTGGTACCACATTACTACGTGATCCAATCCAGAAATAGCCCAGGATCTAGCCATGAAGTATGAGAAATATGCGAAAGTATGAGCCTGATGAGGGCAAATCCTTGACCTAACCCAAACCTAACATGCGTTATCCTCTAAAATATTGATCCAAACCAGGTTTAATGGACTGCTTCAGTGTGGTACCACTTTACTACGTGATCCAAAGCAGAAAAAACCCTCGATCAGGTCAACGAGTATGCGAAAAATGCGAAAATATGAGCCAGATAAGGGCAAATCCTAGACCTAACCCAGACCTAACATGCGTTATCCTCTGAAATATTGATCGAAACCAGGTTTCATGGACTGTTTCAGTGTGATACCACATTACCACGTGATTCAAGCCAGAAAAAACCCAGGATCTAGCCATCAAGTATGAGAAATATGCGAAAGAATGAGCCAGATGAGAGCAAATGCCAGACCTAACATAGACCTAACATGAATTATTCTCTAAAATATTGATCGAAACCAGGTTTAATTGACTGTTTCAGCGTGGTACCGCATTATTACGTGATACAATCCAGAAACAGCCCAGGATCTAGCCATGAAGTATGAGAAATATGCGAAAGTATGAGCCTGATGAGGTCAAATCCTTGACCTAACCCAAACCTAACATGCGTTATCCTCTAAAATATTGATCCAAACCAGGTTTAATGGACTGCTTCAGTGTGGTACCACTTTACTACGTGATCCAAAGCAGAAAAAACCCTCGATCAGGTCAACATGTATGTTAAAACTGCGAAAGTATGACCCTGATGAGGGCATATCCCAGGCCTAACCTAGACCTAACATGCGCTGTCCTCTAAAATATTAATGGAAACCAGGTTTAATTGACTGTTTCAGTGTAGTACTACATTACTACGTGATGCAATCCAGAAAAAGCCCAGGATCTAGCCATCAACTATGAGAAATATGCGAAAGAATGAGCCTGATGAGAGGAAATCCCAGACCTAACCTAGACCTAACATGAATTATTCTCTAAACTATTGATCGAAACCAGGTTTAATTGACTGTTTCAGAGTGGTACCACATTACTACGTGATCCAAACCTGTAAAAACCCAGGATCCTTTCAACAAGTATGTGAAGAATGCGAAAGTATGAGTCTGATGAGTGAAAATCCTCGGTCTAACCTAGACCTAACATGCGTTATCCTCAAAAATATTGATCGAAACCAGGTTTAATCGACTGTTTCAGTGTGGTACCACATTACTACGTGATCCAAACCAGAAAAAACCCAGGATCTGTTCAACAAGTATGTGAAGTATGCGAAAGTATGAGTCTGATGAGGGCAAATCCCAGACCTAAACTAGACATAACTTTCGTTATCCTCTAAAATATTGATCGAAACCAGGTTTAATTGCCTGTTTTAGTGTGGTACCACTTTACTACCTGATCCAAAGCAGAAAAAACCCTCGATCAGGTCAACATGCATGTTATAACTGCGAAACAATGAGCCTGATGAGGGCAAATCCCAGACCTATCCCAGACCTAACATGCGTTATCCTCAAAAATATTAATCGAAACCAGGTTTAATCGACTGTTTCAGTGTGGTACCATATTAATACGTGATCCAAACCAGAAAAAACCCAGGATCTTGTCAACGAGTATGTGAAGTGTGCGAAAGTATGAGTCTGATGAGGGCTAATCCCAAACCAATCCCAGACCTAACTTGCGTTATCACCTAAAATAATGATCGAAACCAGGTTTAATTGACTGTTTTCGTTGTGGTACCACTTTACTACGTGATCCAAAGCAGGAAAAACCCTCGATCAGGTCAACATGCATGTTAAAACTGCGAAAGTATGACCCTGTTGAGCGCAAATCCCAGGCCTAACCCAAACCTAACATACGTTATCCTCTAAAATATTGATCCAAACCAGGTTTAATGGACTGCTTCAGTGTGGTACCACACTACTACGTGATCCAAACCAGAAAAAACCCAGGATCAGTTCAACAAGTATGTGAAAAACGCGAAAGTATGAGCCTGATGAGGGCAAATCCCAGACCTCTCCCAGACCTTACTTGCGTTATCCACTAAAATATTGATCGAAACCAGGTTTAATTGACTGTTTCAGTGTTGTACTTCATTACTACGTGATGCAATCCAGAAAAAGCCCAGGATCTAGCCATCAAGTATGAGAAATATGCGAAAGAATGAGCCTGATGAGAGCAAATCCCAGACCTAACCTAGACCTAACATGAATTATTCTCTAAAATATTGATCGAAACCAGGTTTAATTGACTGTTTCAGTGTGGTACCACATTACTACGTGATCCAAACCAGAAAAGCCCCGGATCTGGCCAACGAGTATGCGAAAAATGCGAAAATATGAGCCAGATAAGGGCAAATCCTAGACCTAACCCAGACCTAACATGCGTTATCCTCTGAAATATTGATCGAAACCAGGTTTCATGGACTGTTTCAGTGTGGTACCACTTTACTACGTGATCCAATCCAGAAATAGACCAGGATCTAGCCATGAAGTATGAGAAATATGCGAAAGTAAGAGCCTGATGAGGGCAAATCCTAGACCTATCCCAGACCTAACTTGCGTTATCCTCTAAAATATTGATCGAAACCAGGTTTAATTGACTGTTTCAGCGTGGTACCACATTACTGCGTGATACAATCCAGAAACAGCCCAGGATCTAGCCATGAAGTATGAGAAATATGCGAAAGTATGAGCCTGATGAGAGCAAATCCTAGACCTAACCCAGACCTAACATGCGTTATCCTCTAAAATATTGATCGAAACCAGGTTTACTTGACTGCTTCAGTGTGGCCCCACATTACTACTTGATCGAAACCAGAAAAAACCCAGGATCCGTACAACAAGTATGTGAAGAATGCGAAAGTATGAGTCTGATGAGGGAAAATCCCAGGCCTAACCTAGACCTAACATGAATTATTCTCTAAAATATTGATCGAAACCAGGTTTACTTGACTGCTTCAGTGTGGCCCCACATTACTACTTGATCGAAACCAGAAAAAACCCAGGATCCGTACAACAAGTATGTGAAGAATGCGAAAGTATGAGTCTGATGAGGGAAAATCCCAGGCCTAACCTAGACCTAACATGCGTCATCCTCTAAAATATTGATCGAAACCAGGTTTAATCCACTGTTTCAGTGTGGTCCCACATTACTACGTGATCCAAACCAGAAAAAACCCAGGATCCGTTCAACAAGTATGTGAAGAATGCGAAAGTATGAGTCTGATGAGGTCAAATCCCAGACCTATCCCAGACTTAACTTGCGTTATCCTCTAAAATATTGATCGAAACCAGGTTTAATCGACTGCTTCAACGTGGTACCACATTACTACGTGATACAATCCAGAAAAAGCCCAGGATCTAGCCATGAAGTATGAGAAATATGCGAAAGTATGAGCCTGATGAGGGCAAATCCTAGACCTAACCCAGACCTAACATGCGTTATTCTGTAAAATTTTTACCAAGACCAGGTTTAATTGAATGTTTCATTGTGCTACCTCATTACTACGTGATCAAAACCAGAAAAAACCCAGGATCCGTTCAACAAGTATGTGAAGAATGCGAAAGTATGAGTCTGTTCAGTGAAAATCTCAGGCCTTACCTAGACCTAACTTGCGTTGTCCTCTAAAATATTGATGGAAACCTGGTTTCATTGACTGTTTCAGTGTGGTACTACATTACTACGTGATGCAATCCAGAAAACGCCCAGGATCTAGCCATCAAGTATGAGAAATATGCGAAAGAATGAGCCTGATGAGAGCAAATCCCAGACCTAACCTAGAGCTAACATGCGTTATCCTCTAAAATATTGAGCGAAACCAGGTTTAATGGACTGTTTCAGTGTGGTACCACACTACTTCGTGATCCAACCCAGAAAAATCCCAGGATCTGTTCAACAAGTATGTGAAAAACGCTAAACTGTGATCCTGATGAGGGCAAATCTTAGACCTAACCCAGACCTGAGATGCGTTATCCTCTAAAATATTTATCCAGACCAGGTTTCATTGAATGTTTCAGTGTGATACCACTTTACTACGTGATCCAATCCAGAAATAGCCCAGGATCTAGCCATGAAATATGAGAAATATGCGAAAGTATGAGCCTGATGAGGGCAAATCCCAGACCTATCCCAGACCTAACTTGCGTTGTCCTCTAAGATATTGATGGAAACCAGGTTTAATTGACTGTTTCAGTGTTCTACTTCATTACTACGTGATCCAAACCCGAAAAAACCCAGGATCTGTTCAACATGTATGAGAAATATGCGAAAGAATGAGCCTGATGAGAGCTTAGCCCAGACCTATCCTAGACCTAACATGAATTATTCTCTAAAATATTGATCGAAAACAGGTTTACTTGACTGTTTCAGTGTGGTCCCACATTACTACCTGATCCAAACCAGAAAAAACCCAGGATCCGTTCAACAAGTATGTGAAGAATGCGAAAGTATGAGTCTGATGGGTGAAAATCCCAGGCCTAACCTAGACCTAACTTGCGTTATCCTCTAAAATATTGATCGAAACCAGGTTTAATCGACTGTTTCAGTATGGTACCACATTACTACGTGATCCAAACCAGAAAAAACCCAGGATCCGTCCAACAAGTATGTGAAGAATGCGATAGTATGAGTCCGATGAGTGAAAATCCCAGACCTAACCTAGACCTAACATGCGTTATCCTCTAAAATATTGATCCAAAACAGGTTTAATGGACTGTTTCAGCGTGGTACCACACTACTACGTGATCCAAACCAGAAAAAACCCAGGATCTGTTCAACAAGTGTGTGAAAAACGCGAAAGTATGAGCCTGATGAGGGCAAATCCCAGACATATCCCAGACCTAACTTGCGTTGTCCTCTAAGATATTGATGGAAACCAGGTTTAATTGACTGTTTCAGTGTTGTACTTCATTACTGCGTGATGCAATCCAGAAAAAGCCCAGCAGCTAGCCATCAAGTATGAGAAATATGCGAAAGAATGAGCCTGATGAGAGCAAATCCCAGGCCTAACCTAGACCTAACATGAATTATTCTCTAAAATATTGATCGACACCAGGTATGCTTGACTGCTTCAGTGTGGTCCCACATTACTACGTGATCCAAACCAGAAAAAACCCAGGATCCGTTCAACAAGTATGTGAAGAATGCTTAAGTATGAGTCTGATGCGGTCAAATCCCAGACCTATCCCAGACATAACTTGCGTTATCCTCTAAAATATTGATCGAAACCAGGTTTAATCGACTGTTTCAGCGTGGTACCACATTACTACGTGATACAATCCAGAAACAGCCCAGGATCTAGCCATGAAGTATGAGAAATATGCGATAGTATGAGCCTGATGAGGGCAAATCCTAGACCTAACCCAAACCTAACATGCGTTATACTCTAAAATATTTATCAAGACCAGGTTTAATTGAATGTTTCAGTGTGGTACCACATTACTACATGAACCAAACCAGAAAAAACCCAGGATCCGTTCAACAGGTATGTTAAAACTGCGACAGTGTGACCCTGATGAGGGCAAATCCCAGGCCTAACCTAGACCTAACATGCGTTGTCCTCTAAAATATTGATGGAAACCAGGTTTAATTGCCTGTTTCAGTGTTGTACTTCATTACTACGTGATGCAATCCAGAAAAAGCCCAGGATCTAGCCATCAAGTATGAGAAATATACGAAAGAATGAGCCTGATGAGAGCAAGTCCCAGACCTAACCTAGACCTAACATGAATTATTCTCTAAAATATTGATCAAAACCAGGTTTAATTGACTGTTTCAGTGTGGTACCACATTACTACGTGATCCAATCCAGAAATAGCCCAGGATCTAGCCATGAAGTATGAGAAATATGCGAAAGCATGAGCCTGATGAGGGCAAATCCTAGACCTAACCCAGACCTAACATGCGTTATTCTGTAAAATTTTTATCAAGACCAGGTTTAATTGAATGTTTCATTGTGGTACCTCATTACTACGTGATCAAAACCAGAAAAAACCCAGGATCCGTTCAACAAGTATGTGAAGAATGCGAAAGTATGAGTCTGATCAGTGAAAATCTCAGGCCTTACCTAGACCTAACTTGCGTTGTCCTCTAAAATACTGATGGAAACCAAGTTTCATTGACTGTTTCAGTGTGGTACTACATTACTACGTGATGCAATCCAGAAAACGCCCAGGATGTAGCCATCAAGTATGAGAAATATGCGAAAGAATGAGCCTGATGAGAGCAAATCCCAGACCTAACATAGAGCTAACATGCGTTATCCTCTAAAATATTGAGCGAAACCAGGTTTAATGGACTGTTTCAGTGTGGTACCACACTACTTCGTGATCCAAACCAGAAAAATCCCAGGATCTGTTCAACAAGTATGTGAAAAACGCTAAACTGTGAGCCTGACGAGGGCAAATCTTACACCTAACCCAGACCTAAGATGCGATATCCTCTAAAATATTTATCCAGACCAGGTTTCATTGAATGTTTCATTGTGGTACCTCATTACTACGTGATCAAAACCAGAAAAAACCCAGGATCCGTTCAACAAGTATGTGAAGAATGCGAAAGTATGAGTCTGATGGGTGAAAATCCCAGGCCTAACCTAGACCTAACATGCGTTATCCTCTAAAATATTGATCGAAACCTGGTTTAATCGACTGTTTCAGTGTGGTACCACATTACTATGTGATCCAAACCAGAAAATAACCCAGGATCTGTTCAAGGAGTATGTGAAGTGTGCGAAACTATGAGTCTGATGAGGACAAATCCCAGACCTCTCCCAGACCTAACTTGCGTTATCCTCTAAAATATTGATCGAAACCAGGTTTAATCGACTGTTTCAGTATGGTACCACATTACTACGTGATCCAAACCAGAAAAAACCCAGGATCCGTCCAACAAGTATGTGAAGAATGCGATAGTATGAGTCTGATGAGTGAAAATCCCAGACCTAACCTAGACCTAACATGCGTTATCCTCTAAAATATTGATCCAAACCAGGTTTAATGGACTGTTTCAGCGTGGTACCACACTACTACGTGATCCAAACCAGAAAAAACCCAGGATCCGTTCAACAAGTATGTGAAGAATGCGAAAGTATGAGTCTGATGAGTGAAAATCCCAGGCCTAACCTAGACCTAACATGCGTTATCCTCAAAAATATTGATCGAAACCTGGTTTAATCGACTGTTTCAGTGTGGTACCACATTACTATGTGATCCAAACCAGAAAAAACCCAGGATCTGTTCAACAAGTATGTGAAAAACGCTAAACTGTGAGCCTGATGAGGGCATATCTTAGACCTAACCCAGACCTAAGATGCGTTAACCTCTAAAATATTTATCCAGACCAGGTTTCATTGAATGTTTCAGTGTGGTACCACTTTACTACGTGATTCAATCCAAAATTAGCCCAGGATCTAGCCATGAAGTATGAGAAATATGCGAAAGTAAGAGCGTGATGAGGGCAAATCCTAGACCTATCCCAGACCTAACTTGCGTTATCCTCTAAAATATTTATCAAGACCAGGTTTAATTGAATGTTTCAGTGTGGTACCACATTACTACGTGATCCAAACTAGAAAAAACCCAGGATCCGTTCAACAAGTATGTGTAGGGTGCGAAAGTATGAGTCTGATCAGTGAAAATCTCAGGCCTTACCTAGACCTAACTTGCGTTGTCCTCTAAAATATTGATGGAAAGCAGGTTTCATTGACTGTTTCAGTGTGGTACTACATTACTACGTGATGCAATCCAGAAAAAGCCCAGGATCTAGCCGTCAAGTATGAGAAATATGCGAAAGAATGAGCCTGATGAGAGCAAATCCTAGACCTAACCCAGACCTAACATGCGTTATCCTCTAAAATATTTATCAAGATCAGGTTTAATTGACTGTTTCAGCGTGGTACCACATTACTGCGTGATACAATCCAGAAACAGCCCAGGATCTAGCCATGAAGTATGAGAAATATGCGAAAGTATGAGCCTGATGAGAGCAAATCCTAGACCTAACCCAGACCTAACATGCGTTATCCTCTAAAATATTTATCAAGATCAGGTTTAATTGACTGTTTCAGTGTGGTACCACTTTACTACGTGATCCAATCCAGAAATAGACCAGGATCTAGCCATGAAGTATGAGAAATATGCGAAAGTAAGAGCCTGATGAGGGCAAATCCTAGACCTATCCCAGACCTAACTTGCGTTATCCTCTAAAATATTGATCGAAACCAGGTTTAATTGACTGTTTCAGCGTGGTACCACATTACTGCGTGATACAATCCAGAAACAGCCCAGGATCTAGCCATGAAGTATGAGAAATATGCGAAAGTATGAGCCTGATGAGAGCAAATCCTAGACCTAACCCAGACCTAACATGCGTTATCCTCTAAAATATTTATCAAGATCAGGTTTAATTGATTGTTTCAGTGTGGTCCCACATTACTACGTGATTCAAACCAGAAAAAACCCAGAATCTGTTCAACATGTATGAGAAATATGCGAAAGAATGAGCCTGATGAGAGCAAATCCCTGACCTAACCTAGACCTAACATGAATTATTCTCTAAAATATTGATCGAAACCAGGTTTACTTGACTGCTTCAGTGTGGCCCACATTACTACGTGATCCAAACCAGAAAAAACCCAGGATCCGTTCAACAAGTATGTGAAGAATGCGAAAGTATGAGTCTGATGAGGTCAAATCCCAGACCTATCCCAGACTTAACTTGCGTTATCCTCTAAAATATTGATCGAAACCAGGTTTAATCGACTGTTTCAACGTGGTACCACATTACTACGTGATACAATCCAGAAAATGCCCAGGATCTAGCCATGAAGTATGAGAAATATGCGAAAGTATGAGCCTGATGAGGGCAAATCCTAGACCTAACCCAGACCTAACATGCGTTATTCTGTAAAATTTTTATCAAGACCAGGTTTAATTGAATGTTTCATTGTGCTACCTCATTACTACGTGATCAAAACCAGAAAAAACCCAGGATCCGTTCAACAAGTATGTGAAGAATGCGAAAGTATGAGTCTGTTCAGTGAAAATCTCAGGCCTTACCTAGACCTAACTTGCGTTGTCCTCTAAAATATTGATGGAAACCTGGTTTCATTGACTGTTTCAGTGTGGTACTACATTACTACGTGATGCAATCCAGAAAACGCCCAGGATCTAGCCATCAAGTATGAGAAATATGCGAAAGAATGAGCCTGATGAGAGCAAATCCCAGACCTAACCTAGAGCTAACATGCGTTATCCTCTAAAATATTGAGCGAAACCAGGTTTAATGGACTGTTTCAGTGTGGTACCACACTACTTCGTGATCCAACCCAGATAAATCCCAGGATCTGTTCAACAAGTATGTGAAAAACGCTAAACTGTGATCCTGATGAGGGCAAATCTTAGACCTAACCCAGACCTGAGATGCGTTATCCTCTAAAATATTTATCCAGACCAGGTTTCATTGAATGTTTCAGTGTGGTACCACTTTACTACGTGATCCAATCCAGAAATAGCCCAGGATCTAGCCATGAAGTATGAGAAATATGCGAAAGTATGAGCCTGATGAGGGCAAATCCCAGACCTATCCCAGACCTAACTTGCGTTGTCCTCTAAGATATTGATGGAAACCAGGTTTAATTGACTGTTTCAGTGTTCTACTTCATTACTACGTGATCCAAACCCGAAAAAACCCAGGATCTGTTCAACATGTATGAGAAATATGCGAAAGAATGAGCCTGATGAGAGCTTAGCCCAGACCTATCCTAGACCTAACATGAATTATTCTCTAAAATATTGATCGAAAACAGGTTTACTTGACTGTTTCAGTGTGGTCCCACATTACTACCTGATCCAAACCAGAAAAAACCCAGGATCCGTTCAACAAGTATGTGAAGAATGCGAAAGTATGAGTCTGATGGGTGAAAATCCCAGGCCTAACCTAGACCTAACATGCGTTATCCTCTAAAATATTGATCGATACCTGGTTTAATCGACGGTTTCAGTGTGGTACCACATTACTATGTGATCCAAACCAGAAAATAACCCAGGATCTGTTCAAGGAGTATGTGAAGTGTGCGAAAGTATGAGTCTGATGAGGTCAAATCCCAGACCTCTCCCAGACCTAACTTGCGTTATCCTCTAAAATATTGATCGAAACCAGGTTTAATCGACTGTTTCTGTATGGTACCACATTACTACGTGATCCAAACCAGAAAAAACCCAGGATCCGTCCAACAAGTATGTGAAGAATGCGATAGTATGAGTCCGATGAGTGAAAATCCCAGACCTAACCTAGACCTAACATGCGTTATCCTCTAAAATATTGATCCAAACCAGGTTTAATGGACTGTTTCAGCGTGGTACCACACTACTACGTGATCCAAACCAGAAAAAACCCAGGATCTGTTCAACAAGTGTGTGAAAAACGCGAAAGTATGAGCCTGATGAGGGCAAATCCCAGACATATCCCAGACCTAACTTGCGTTGTCCTCTAAGATATTGATGGAAACCAGGTGTAATTGACTGTTTCAGTGTTGTACTTCATTACTACGTGATGCAATCCAGAAAAAGCCCAGCAGCTAGCCATTAAGTATGAGAAATATGCGAAAGAATGAGCCTGATGAGAGCATATCCCAGGCCTAACCTAGACCTAACATGAATTATTCTCTAAAATATTGATCGACACCAGGTATGCTTGACTGCTTCAGTGTGGTCCCACATTACTACGTGATCCAAACCAGAAAAAACCCAGGATCCGTTCAACAAGTATGTGAAGAATGCGAAAGTATGAGTCTGATGCGGTCAAATCCCAGACCTATCCCAGACATAACTTGCGTTATCCTCTAAAATATTGATCGAAACCAGGTTTAATCGACTGTTTCAGCGTGGTACCACATTACTACGTGATACCATCCAGAAACAGCCCAGGATCTAGCCATGAAGTATGAGAAATATGCGATAGTATGAGCCTGATGAGGGCAAATCCTAGACCTAACCAAAACCTAACATGCGTTATACTCTAAAATATTTATCAAGACCAGGTTTAATTGAATGTTTCAGTGTGGTACCACATTACTACATGAACCAAACCAGAAAAAACCCAGGATCCGTTCAACAGGTATGTTAAAACTGCGACAGTGTGACCCTGATGAGAGCAAATCCCAGGCCTAACCTAGACCTAACATGCGTTGTCCTCTAAAATATTGATGGAAACCAGGTTTAATTGCCTGTTTCAGTGTTGTACTTCATTACTACGTGATGCAATCCAGAAAAAGCCCAGCAGCTAGCCATCAAGTATGAGAAATATGCGAATGAATGAGCCTGATGAGAGCAAATCCCAGGCCTAACCTAGACCTAACATGAATTATTCTCTAAAATATTGATCGACACCAGGTATGCTTGACTGCTTCACTGTGGTCCCACATTACTACGTGATCCAAACCAGAAAAAACCCAGGATCCGTTCAACAAGTATGTGAAGAATGCGAAAGTATGAGTCTGATGAGGTCAAATCCCAGACCTATCCCAGACATAACTTGCGTTATCCTCTAAAATATTGATCGAAACCAGGTTTAATCGACTGTTTCAGCGTGGTACCACATTACTACGTGATACAATCCAGAAACAGCCCAGGATCTAGCCATGAAGTATGAGAAATATGCGATAGTATGAGCCTGATGAGGGCAAATCCTAGACCTAACCCAAACCTAACACGCGTTATTCTGTAAAATTTTTATCAAGACCAGGTTTAATTGAATGTTTCATTGTGGTACCTCATTACTACGTGATCAAAACCAGAAAAAACCCAGGATCCGTTCAACAAGTATGTGAAGAATGCGAAAGTATGAGTCTGATCAGTGAAAATCTCAGGCCTTACCTAGACCTAACTTGCGTTGTCCTCTAAAATACTGATGGAAACCAAGTTTCATTGACTGTTTCAGTGTGGTACTACATTACTACGTGATGCAATCCAGAAAACGCCCAGGATGTAGCCATCAAGTATGAGAAATATGCGAAAGAATGAGCCTGATGAGAGCAAATCCCAGACCTAACATAGAGCTAACATGCGTTATCCTCTAAAATATTGAGCGAAACCAGGTTTAATGGACTGTTTCAGTGTGGTACCACACTACTTCGTGATCCAAACCAGAAAAATCCCAGGATCTGTTCAACAAGTATGTGAAAAACGCTAAACTGTGAGCCTGACGAGGGCAAATCTTACACCTAACCCAGACCTAAGATGCGATATCCTCTAAAATATTTATCCAGACCAGGTTTCATTGAATGTTTCATTGTGGTACCTCATTACTACGTGATCAAAACCAGAAAAAACCCAGGATCCGTTCAACAAGTATGTGAAGAATGCGAAAGTATGAGTCTGATGGGTGAAAATCCCAGGCCTAACCTAGACCTAACATGCGTTATCCTCTAAAATATTGATCGAAACCTGGTTTAATCGACTGTTTCAGTGTGGTACCACATTACTATGTGATCCAAACCAGAAAATAACCCAGGATCTGTTCAAGGAGTATGTGAAGTGTGCGAAACTATGAGTCTGATGAGGACAAATCCCAGACCTCTCCCAGACCTAACTTGCGTTATCCTCTAAAATATTGATCGAAACCAGGTTTAATCGACTGTTTCAGTATGGTACCACATTACTACGTGATCCAAACCAGAAAAAACCCAGGATCCGTCCAACAAGTATGTGAAGAATGCGATAGTATGAGTCTGATGAGTGAAAATCCCAGACCTAACCTAGACCTAACATGCGTTATCCTCTAAAATATTGATCCAAACCAGGTTTAATGGACTGTTTCAGCGTGGTACCACACTACTACGTGATCCAAACCAGAAAAAACCCAGGATCCGTTCAACAAGTATGTGAAGAATGCGAAAGTATGAGTCTGATGAGTGAAAATCCCAGGCCTAACCTAGACCTAACATGCGTTATCCTCAAAAATATTGATCGAAACCTGGTTTAATCGACTGTTTCAGTGTGGTACCACATTACTATGTGATCCAAACCAGAAAAAACCCAGGATCTGTTCAACAAGTATGTGAAAAACGCTAAACTGTGAGCCTGATGAGGGCATATCTTAGACCTAACCCAGACCTAAGATGCGTTAACCTCTAAAATATTTATCCAGACCAGGTTTCATTGAATGTTTCAGTGTGGTACCACTTTACTACGTGATTCAATCCAAAATTAGCCCAGGATCTAGCCATGAAGTATGAGAAATATGCGAAAGTAAGAGCGTGATGAGGGCAAATCCTAGACCTATCCCAGACCTAACTTGCGTTATCCTCTAAAATATTTATCAAGACCAGGTTTAATTGAATGTTTCAGTGTGGTACCACATTACTACGTGATCCAAACTAGAAAAAACCCAGGATCCGTTCAACAAGTATGTGTAGGGTGCGAAAGTATGAGTCTGATCAGTGAAAATCTCAGGCCTTACCTAGACCTAACTTGCGTTGTCCTCTAAAATATTGATGGAAAGCAGGTTTCATTGACTGTTTCAGTGTGGTACTACATTACTACGTGATGCAATCCAGAAAAAGCCCAGGATCTAGCCGTCAAGTATGAGAAATATGCGAAAGAATGAGCCTGATGAGAGCAAATCCTAGACCTAACCCAGACCTAACATGCGTTATCCTCTAAAATATTTATCAAGATCAGGTTTAATTGACTGTTTCAGCGTGGTACCACATTACTGCGTGATACAATCCAGAAACAGCCCAGGATCTAGCCATGAAGTATGAGAAATATGCGAAAGTATGAGCCTGATGAGAGCAAATCCTAGACCTAACCCAGACCTAACATGCGTTATCCTCTAAAATATTTATCAAGATCAGGTTTAATTGACTGTTTCAGTGTGGTACCACTTTACTACGTGATCCAATCCAGAAATAGACCAGGATCTAGCCATGAAGTATGAGAAATATGCGAAAGTAAGAGCCTGATGAGGGCAAATCCTAGACCTATCCCAGACCTAACTTGCGTTATCCTCTAAAATATTGATCGAAACCAGGTTTAATTGACTGTTTCAGCGTGGTACCACATTACTGCGTGATACAATCCAGAAACAGCCCAGGATCTAGCCATGAAGTATGAGAAATATGCGAAAGTATGAGCCTGATGAGAGCAAATCCTAGACCTAACCCAGACCTAACATGCGTTATCCTCTAAAATATTTATCAAGATCAGGTTTAATTGATTGTTTCAGTGTGGTCCCACATTACTACGTGATTCAAACCAGAAAAAACCCAGAATCTGTTCAACATGTATGAGAAATATGCGAAAGAATGAGCCTGATGAGAGCAAATCCCTGACCTAACCTAGACCTAACATGAATTATTCTCTAAAATATTGATCGAAACCAGGTTTACTTGACTGCTTCAGTGTGGCCCACATTACTACGTGATCCAAACCAGAAAAAACCCAGGATCCGTTCAACAAGTATGTGAAGAATGCGAAAGTATGAGTCTGATGAGGTCAAATCCCAGACCTATCCCAGACTTAACTTGCGTTATCCTCTAAAATATTGATCGAAACCAGGTTTAATCGACTGTTTCAACGTGGTACCACATTACTACGTGATACAATCCAGAAAATGCCCAGGATCTAGCCATGAAGTATGAGAAATATGCGAAAGTATGAGCCTGATGAGGGCAAATCCTAGACCTAACCCAGACCTAACATGCGTTATTCTGTAAAATTTTTATCAAGACCAGGTTTAATTGAATGTTTCATTGTGCTACCTCATTACTACGTGATCAAAACCAGAAAAAACCCAGGATCCGTTCAACAAGTATGTGAAGAATGCGAAAGTATGAGTCTGTTCAGTGAAAATCTCAGGCCTTACCTAGACCTAACTTGCGTTGTCCTCTAAAATATTGATGGAAACCTGGTTTCATTGACTGTTTCAGTGTGGTACTACATTACTACGTGATGCAATCCAGAAAACGCCCAGGATCTAGCCATCAAGTATGAGAAATATGCGAAAGAATGAGCCTGATGAGAGCAAATCCCAGACCTAACCTAGAGCTAACATGCGTTATCCTCTAAAATATTGAGCGAAACCAGGTTTAATGGACTGTTTCAGTGTGGTACCACACTACTTCGTGATCCAACCCAGATAAATCCCAGGATCTGTTCAACAAGTATGTGAAAAACGCTAAACTGTGATCCTGATGAGGGCAAATCTTAGACCTAACCCAGACCTGAGATGCGTTATCCTCTAAAATATTTATCCAGACCAGGTTTCATTGAATGTTTCAGTGTGGTACCACTTTACTACGTGATCCAATCCAGAAATAGCCCAGGATCTAGCCATGAAGTATGAGAAATATGCGAAAGTATGAGCCTGATGAGGGCAAATCCCAGACCTATCCCAGACCTAACTTGCGTTGTCCTCTAAGATATTGATGGAAACCAGGTTTAATTGACTGTTTCAGTGTTCTACTTCATTACTACGTGATCCAAACCCGAAAAAACCCAGGATCTGTTCAACATGTATGAGAAATATGCGAAAGAATGAGCCTGATGAGAGCTTAGCCCAGACCTATCCTAGACCTAACATGAATTATTCTCTAAAATATTGATCGAAAACAGGTTTACTTGACTGTTTCAGTGTGGTCCCACATTACTACCTGATCCAAACCAGAAAAAACCCAGGATCCGTTCAACAAGTATGTGAAGAATGCGAAAGTATGAGTCTGATGGGTGAAAATCCCAGGCCTAACCTAGACCTAACATGCGTTATCCTCTAAAATATTGATCGATACCTGGTTTAATCGACGGTTTCAGTGTGGTACCACATTACTATGTGATCCAAACCAGAAAATAACCCAGGATCTGTTCAAGGAGTATGTGAAGTGTGCGAAAGTATGAGTCTGATGAGGTCAAATCCCAGACCTCTCCCAGACCTAACTTGCGTTATCCTCTAAAATATTGATCGAAACCAGGTTTAATCGACTGTTTCTGTATGGTACCACATTACTACGTGATCCAAACCAGAAAAAACCCAGGATCCGTCCAACAAGTATGTGAAGAATGCGATAGTATGAGTCCGATGAGTGAAAATCCCAGACCTAACCTAGACCTAACATGCGTTATCCTCTAAAATATTGATCCAAACCAGGTTTAATGGACTGTTTCAGCGTGGTACCACACTACTACGTGATCCAAACCAGAAAAAACCCAGGATCTGTTCAACAAGTGTGTGAAAAACGCGAAAGTATGAGCCTGATGAGGGCAAATCCCAGACATATCCCAGACCTAACTTGCGTTGTCCTCTAAGATATTGATGGAAACCAGGTGTAATTGACTGTTTCAGTGTTGTACTTCATTACTACGTGATGCAATCCAGAAAAAGCCCAGCAGCTAGCCATCAAGTATGAGAAATATGCGAAAGAATGAGCCTGATGAGAGCATATCCCAGGCCTAACCTAGACCTAACATGAATTATTCTCTAAAATATTGATCGACACCAGGTATGCTTGACTGCTTCAGTGTGGTCCCACATTACAACGTGATCCAAACCAGAAAAAACCCAGGATCCGTTCAACAAGTATGTGAAGAATGCGAAAGTATGAGTCTGATGCGGTCAAATCCCAGACCTATCCCAGACATAACTTGCGTTATCCTCTAAAATATTGATCGAAACCAGGTTTAATCGACTGTTTCAGCGTGGTACCACATTACTACGTGATACCATCCAGAAACAGCCCAGGATCTAGCCATGAAGTATGAGAAATATGCGAAAGCATGAGCCTGATGAGGGCAAATCCTAGACCTAACCCAAACCTAACACGCGTTATTCTGTAAAATTTTTATCAAGACCAGGTTTAATTGAATGTTTCATTGTGGTACCTCATTACTACGTGATCAAAACCAGAAAAAACCCAGGATCCGTTCAACAAGTATGTGTAGAATGCGAAAGTATGAGTCTGATCAGTGAAAATCTCAGGCCTTACCTAGACCTAACTTGCGTTGTCCTCTAAAATATTGATGGAAACCAGGTTTCATTGACTGTTTCAGTGTGGTACTACATTACTACGTGATGCAATCCAGAAAAAACCCAGGATCCGTCCAACAAGTATGTGAAGAATGCGATAGTATGAGCCTGATGAGGGCAAATCCTAGACCTAACCCAAACCTAACATGCGTTATACTCTAAAATATTTATCAAGACCAGGTTTAATTGAATGTTTCAGTGTGGTACCACATTACTACATGAACCAAACCAGAAAAAACCCAGGATCCGTTCAACAGGTATGTTAAAACTGCGACAGTGTGACCCTGATGAGGGCAAATCCCAGGCCTAACCTAGACCTAACATGCGTTGTCCTCTAAAATATTGATGGAAACCAGGTTTAATTGCCTGTTTCAGTGTTGTACTTCATTACTACGTGATGCAGTCCAGAAAAAGCCCAGGATCTAGCCATCAAGTATGAGAAATATACGAAAGAATGAGCCTGATGAGAGCAAATCCCAGACCTAACCTAGACCTAACATGAATTATTCTCTAAAATATTGATCAAAACCAGGTTTAATTGACTGTTTCAGTGTGGTACCACATTACTACGTGATCCAATCCAGAAATAGCCCAGGATCTAGCCATGAAGTATGAGAAATATGCGAAAGCATGAGCCTGATGAGGGCAAATACTAGACCTAACCCAGACCTAACATGCGTTATTCTGTAAAATTTTTATCAAGACCAGGTTTAATTGAATGTTTCATTGTGGTACCTCATTACTACGTGATCAAAACCAGAAAAAACCCAGGATCCGTTCAACAAGTATGTGAAGAATGCGAAAGTATGAGTCTGATCAGTGAAAATCTCAGGCCTTACCTAGACCTAACTTGCGTTGTCCTCTAAAATACTGATGGAAACCAAGTTTCATTGACTGTTTCAGTGTGGTACCACATTACTATGTGATCCAAACCAGAAAAAACCCAGGATCTGTTCAACAAGTATGTGAAAAACGCTGAACTGTGAGCCTGATGAGTGCATATCTTAGACCTAACCCAGACCTAAGATGCGTTAACCTCTAAAATATTTATCCAGACCAGGTTTCATTGAATGTTTCAGTGTGGTACCACTTTACTACGTGATTCAATCCAAAATTAGCCCAGGATCTAGCCATGAAGTATGAGAAATATGCGAAAGTAAGAGCGTGATGAGGGCAAATCCTAGACCTATCCCAGACCTAACTTGCGTTATCCTCTAAAATATTTATCAAGACCAGGTTTAATTGAATGTTTCAGTGTGGTACCACATTACTACGTGATCCAAACTAGAAAAAACCCAGGATCCGTCCAACAAGTATGTGAAGAATGCGATAGTATGAGTCTGATGAGTGAAAATCCCAGACCTATCCCAGACCTAACTTGCGTTATCCTCTAAAATATTTATCAAGACCAGGTTTAATTGAATGTTTCAGTGTGGTACCACATTACTACGTCATCCAAACTAGAAAAAACCCAGGATCCGTTCAACAAGTATGTGTAGAATGCGAAAGTATGAGTCTGATCAGTGAAAATCTCAGGCCTTACCTAGACCTAACTTGCGTTGTCCTCTAAAATATTGATGGAAACCAGGTTTCATTGACTGTTTCAGTGTGGTACTACATTACTACGTGATGCAATCCAGAAAAAGCCCAGGATCTAGCCGTCAAGTATGAGAAATATGCGAAAGTATGAGCCTGATGAGAGCAAATCCTAGACCTAACCCAGACCTAACATGCGTTATCCTCTAAAATATTTATCAAGATCAGGTTTAATTGATTGTTTCAGTGTGGTCCCACATTACTACGTGATCCAAACCAGAAAAAACCCAGTATCTGTTCAACATGTATGAGAAATATGCGAAAGAATGAGCCTGATGAGAGCAAATCCCTGACCTAACCTAGACCTAACATGAATTATTCTCTAAAATATTGATCGAAACCAGGTTTACTTGACTGCTTCAGTGTGGCCCCACATTACTACTTGATCGAAACCAGAAAAAACCCAGGATCCGTACAACAAGTATGTGAAGAATGCGAAAGTATGAGTCTGATGAGGGAAAATCCCAGGCCTAACCTAGACCTAACATGCGTCATCCTCTAAAATATTGATCGAAACCAGGTTTAATCCACTGTTTCAGTGTGGTCCCACATTACTACGTGATCCAAACCAGAAAAAACCCAGGATCCGTTCAACAAGTATGTGAAGAATGCGAAAGTATGAGTCTGATGAGGTCAAATCCCAGACCTATCCCAGACTTAACTTGCGTTATCCTCTAAAATATTGATGGAAACCAGGTTTCATTGACTGTTTCAGTGTGGTACTACATTACTACGTGATGCAATCCAGAAAACGCCCAGGATCTAGCCATCAAGTATGAGAAATATGCGAAAGAATGAGCCTGATGAGAGCAAATCCCAGACCTAACCTAGAGCTAACATGCGTTATCCTCTAAAATATTGAGCGAAACCAGGTTTAATGGACTGTTTCAGTGTGGTACCACACTACTTCGTGATCCAACCCAGAAAAATCCCAGGATCTGTTCAACAAGTATGTGAAAAACGCTAAACTGTGATCCTGATGAGGGCAAATCTTAGACCTAACCCAGACCTAACTTGCGTTGTCCTCTAAGATATTGATGGAAACCAGGTTTAATTGACTGTTTCAGTGTTCTACTTCATTACTACGTGATCCAAACCCGAAAAAACCCAGGATCTGTTCAACATGTATGAGAAATATGCGAAAGAATGAGCCTGATGAGAGCTTAGCCCAGACCTATCCTAGACCTAACATGAATTATTCTCTAAAATATTGATCGAAAACAGGTTTACTTGACTGTTTCAGTGTGGTCCCACATTACTACGTGATACAATCCAGAAACAGCCCAGGATCTAGCCATGAAGTATGAGAAATATGCGATAGTATGAGCCTGATGAGGGCAAATCCTAGACCTAACCCAAACCTAACATGCGTTATACTCTAAAATATTTATCAAGACCAGGTTTAATTGAATGTTTCAGTGTGGTACCACATTACTACATGAACCAAACCAGAAAAAACACAGGATCCGTTCAACAGGTATGTTAAAACTGCGACAGTGTGACCCTGATGAGGGCAAATCCCAGGCCTAACCTAGACCTAACATGCGTTGTCCTCTAAAATATTGATGGAAACCAGGTTTAATTGCCTGTTTCAGTGTTGTACTTCATTACTACGTGATGCAATCCAGAAAAAGCCCAGCATCTAGCCATCAAGTATGAGAAATATACGAAAGAATGAGCCTGATGAGAGCAAATCCCAGACCTAACCTAGACCTAACATGAATTATTCTCTAAAATATTGATCAAAACCAGGTTTAATTGACTGTTTCAGTGTGGTACCACATTACTACGTGATCCAATCCAGAAATAGCCCAGGATCTAGCCATGAAGTATGAGAAATATGCGAAAGCATGAGCCTGATGAGGGCAAATACTAGACCTAACCCAGACCTAACATGCGTTATTCTGTAAAATTTTTATCAAGACCAGGTTTAATTGAATGTTTCATTGTGGTACCTCATTACTACGTGATCAAAACCAGAAAAAACCCAGGATCCGTTCAACAAGTATGTGAAGAATGCGAAAGTATGAGTCTGATCAGTGAAAATCTCAGGCCTTACCTAGACCTAACTTGCGTTGTCCTCTAAAATACTGATGGAAACCAAGTTTCATTGACTGTTTCAGTGTGGTACTACATTACTACGTGATGCAATCCAGAAAACGCCCAGGATGTAGCCATCAAGTATGAGAAATATGCGAAAGAATGAGCCTGATGAGAGCAAATCCCAGACCTAACATAGAGCTAACATGCGTTATCCTCTAAAATATTGAGCGAAACCAGGTTTAATGGACTGTTTCAGTGTGGTACCACACTACTTCGTGATCCAAACCAGAAAAATCCCAGGATCTGTTCAACAAGTATGTGAAAAACGCTAAACTGTGAGCCTGACGAGGGCAAATCTTACACCTAACCCAGACCTAAGATGCGATATCCTCTAAAATATTTATCCAGACCAGGTTTCATTGAATGTTTCATTGTGGTACCTCATTACTACGTGATCAAAACCAGAAAAAACCCAGGATCCGTTCAACAAGTATGTGAAGAATGCGAAAGTATGAGTCTGATGGGTGAAAATCCCAGGCCTAACCTAGACCTAACATGCGTTATCCTCTAACATATTGATCGAAACCTGGTTTAATCGACTGTTTCAGTGTGGTACCACATTACTATGTGATCCAAACCAGAAAATAACCCAGGATCTGTTCAAGGAGTATGTGAAGTGTGCGAAACTATGAGTCTGATGAGGTCAAATCCCAGACCTCTCCCAGACCTAACTTGCGTTATCCTCTAAAATATTGATCGAAACCAGGTTTAATCGACTGTTTCAGTATGGTACCACATTACTACGTGATCCAAACCAGAAAAAACCCAGGATCCGTCCAACAAGTATGTGAAGAATGCGATAGTATGAGTCTGATGAGTGAAAATCCCAGACCTAACCTAGACCTAACATGCGTTATCCTCTAAAATATTGATCCAAACCAGGTTTAATGGACTGTTTCAGCGTGGCACCACACTACTACGTGATCCAAACCAGAAAAAACCCAGGATCCGTTCAACAAGTATGTGAAAAATGCGAAAGTATGAGTCTGATGAGTGAAAATCCCAGGCCTAACCTAGACCTAACATGCGTTATCCTCAAAAATATTGATCGAAACCTGGTTTAATCGACTGTTTCAGTGTGGTACCACATTACTATGTGATCCAAACCAGAAAAAACCCAGGATCTGTTCAACAAGTATGTGAAAAACGCTAAACTGTGAGCCTGATGAGTGCATATCTTAGACCTAACCCAGACCTAAGATGCGTTAACCTCTAAAATATTTATCCAGACCAGGTTTCATTGAATGTTACAGTGTGGTACCACTTTACTACGTGATTCAATCCAAAATTAGCCCAGGATCTAGCCATGAAGTATGAGAAATATGCGAAAGTAAGAGCGTGATGAGGGCAAATCCTAGACCTATCCCAGACCTAACTTGCGTTATCCTCTAAAATATTTATCAAGACCAGGTTTAATTGAATGTTTCAGTGTGGTACCACATTACTACGTGATCCAAACTAGAAAAAACCCAGGATCCGTCCAACAAGTATGTGAAGAATGCGATAGTATGAGTCTGATGAGTGAAAATCCCAGACCTATCCCAGACCTAACTTGCGTTATCCTCTAAAATATTTATCAAGACCAGGTTTAATTGAATGTTTCAGTGTGGTACCACATTACTACGTGATCCAAACTAGAAAAAACCCAGGATCCGTTCAACAAGTATGTGTAGAATGCGAAAGTATGAGTCTGATCAGTGAAAATCTCAGGCCTTACCTAGACCTAACTTGCGTTGTCCTCTAAAATATTGATGGAAACCAGGTTTCATTGACTGTTTCAGTGTGGTACTACATTACTACGTGATGCAATCCAGAAAAAGCCCAGGATCTAGCCGTCAAGTATGAGAAATATGCGAAAGTATGAGCCTGATGAGAGCAAATCCTAGACCTAACCCAGACCTAACATGCGTTATCCTCTAAAATATTTATCAAGATCAGGTTTAATTGATTGTTTCAGTGTGGTCCCACATTACTACGTGATCCAAACCAGAAAAAACCCAGTATCTGTTCAACATGTATGAGAAATATGCGAAAGAATGAGCCTGATGAGAGCAAATCCCTGACCTAACCTAGACCTAACATGAATTATTCTCTAAAATATTGATCGAAACCAGGTTTACTTGACTGCTTCAGTGTGGCCCCACATTACTACTTGATCGAAACCAGAAAAAACCCAGGATCCGTACAACAAGTATGTGAAGAATGCGAAATAATGAGTCTGATGAGGGAAAATCCCAGGCCTAACCTAGACCTAACATGCGTCATCCTCTATAATATTGATCGAAACCAGGTTTAATCCACTGTTTCAGTGTGGTCCCACATTACTACGTGATCCAAACCAGAAAAAACCCAGGATCCGTTCAACAAGTATGTGAAGAATGCGAAAGTATGAGTCTGATGAGGTCAAATCCCAGACCTATCCCAGACTTAACTTGCGTTATCCTCTAAAATATTTATCAAGACCAGGTTTAATTGAATGTTTCAGTGTGGTACCACATTACTACGTGATCCAAACTAGAAAAAACCCAGGATCCGTTCAACAAGTATGTGTAGAATGCGAAAGTATGAGTCTGATCAGTGAAAATCTCAGGCCTTACCTAGACCTAACTTGCGTTGTCCTCTAAAATATTGATGGAAACCAGGTTTCATTGACTGTTTCAGTGTGGTACTACATTACTACGTGATGCAATCCAGAAAAAGCCCAGGATCTAGCCGTCAAGTATGAGAAATATGCGAAAGTATGAGCCTGATGAGAGCAAATCCTAGACCTAACCCAGACCTAACTTGCGTTGTCCTCTAAGATATTGATGGAAACCAGGTTTAATTGACTGTTTCAGTGTTCTACTTCATTACTACGTGATCCAAACCCGAAAAAACCCAGGATCTGTTCAACATGTATGAGAAATATGCGAAAGAATGAGCCTGATGAGAGCTTAGCCCAGACCTATCCTAGACCTAACATGAATTATTCTCTAAAATATTGATCGAAAACAGGTTTACTTGACTGTTTCAGTGTGGTCCCACATTACTACGTGATACAATCCAGAAACAGCCCAGGATCTAGCCATGAAGTATGAGAAATATGCGATAGTATGAGCCTGATGAGGGCAAATCCTAGACCTAACCCAAACCTAACATGCGTTATACTCTAAAATATTTATCAAGACCAGGTTTAATTGAATGTTTCAGTGTGGTACCACATTACTACATGAACCAAACCAGAAAAAACCCAGGATCCGTTCAACAGGTATGTTAAAACTGCGACAGTGTGACCCTGATGAGGGCAAATCCCAGGCCTAACCTAGACCTAACATGCGTTGTCCTCTAAAATATTGATGGAAACCAGGTTTAATTGCCTGTTTCAGTGTTGTACTTCATTACTACGTGATGCAATCCAGAAAAAGCCCAGCATCTAGCCATCAAGTATGAGAAATATACGAAAGAATGAGCCTGATGAGAGCAAATCCCAGACCTAACCTAGACCTAACATGAATTATTCTCTAAAATATTGATCAAAACCAGGTTTAATTGACTGTTTCAGTGTGGTACCACATTACTACGTGATCCAATCCAGAAATAGCCCAGGATCTAGCCATGAAGTATGAGAAATATGCGAAAGCATGAGCCTGATGAGGGCAAATCCTAGACCTAACCCAGACCTAACATGCGTTATTCTGTAAAATTTTTATCAAGACCAGGTTTAATTGAATGTTTCATTGTGGTACCTCATTACTACGTGATCAAAACCAGAAAAAACCCAGGATCCGTCAACAAGTATGTGAAGAATGCGAAAGTATGAGTCTGATCAGTGAAAATCTCAGGCCTTACCTAGACCTAACTTGCGTTGTCCTCTAAAATACTGATGGAAACCAAGTTTCATTGACTGTTTCAGTGTGGTGCTACATTACTACGTGATGCAATCCAGAAAACGCCCAGGATGTAGCCATCAAGTATGAGAAATATGCGAAAGAATGAGCCTGATGAGAGCAAATCCCAGACCTAACATAGAGCTAACATGCGTTATCCTCTAAAATATTGAGCGAAACCAGGTTTAATGGACTGTTTCAGTGTGGTACCACACTACTTCGTGATCCAAACCAGAAAAATCCCAGGATCTGTTCAACAAGTATGTGAAAAACGCTAAACTGTGAGCCTGACGAGGGCAAATCTTACACCTAACCCAGACCTAAGATGCGATATCCTCTAAAATATTTATCCAGACCAGGTTTCATTGAATGTTTCATTGTGGTACCTCATTACTACGTGATCAAAACCAGAAAAAACCCAGGATCCGTTCAACAAGTATGTGAAGAATGCGAAAGTATGAGTCTGATGGGTGAAAATCCCAGGCCTAACCTAGACCTAACATGCGTTATCCTCTAAAATATTGATCGAAACCTGGTTTAATCGACTGTTTCAGTGTGGTACCACATTACTATGTGATCCAAACCAGAAAATAACCCAGGATCTGTTCAAGGAGTATGTGAAGTGTGCGAAACTATGAGTCTGATGAGGTCAAATCCCAGACCTCTCCCAGACCTAACTTGCGTTATCCTCTAAAATATTGATCGAAACCAGGTTTAATCGACTGTTTCAGTATGGTACCACATTACTACGTGATCCAAACCAGAAAAAACCCAGGATCCGTTCAACAAGTATGTGAAGAATGCGAAAGTATGAGTCTGATGAGTGAAAATCCCAGGCCTAACCTAGACCTAACATGCGTTATCCTCAAAAATATTGATCGAAACCTGGTTTAATCGACTGTTTCAGTGTGGTACCACATTACTACGTGATCCAAACTAGAAAAAACCCAGGATCCGTTCAAGAAGTATGTGTAGAATGCGAAAGTATGAGTCTGATCAGTGAAAATCTCAGGCCTTACCTAGACCTAACTTGCGTTGTCCTCTAAAATATTGATGGAAACCAGGTTTCATTGACTGTTTCAGTGTGGTACTACATTACTACGTGATGCAATCCAGAAAAAGCCCAGGATCTAGCCGTCAAGTATGAGAAATATGCGAAAGAATGAGCCTGATGAGAGCTTAGCCCAGACGTAACCTAGACCTAACATGCGTTATCCTCTAAAATATTGAGCGAAACCAGGTTTAATGGACTGTTTCAGTGTGGTACCACACTACTTCGTGATCCAAACCAGAAAAAACCCAGGATCTGTTCAACGCGTATGTGAAAAACGCTACACTGTGAGCCTGATGAGGGCAAATCTTAGACCTAACCCAGACCTACGATGCGTTAACCTCTAAAATATTTATCCAGACCAGGTTTAATCGACTGTTTCAGTGTGGTACCTCATTACTACGTGATCCAAACCAGAAAAAACCCAGGATCCGTTCAACAAGTATGTGAAGAATGCGAAAGTATGAGTCTGATGGGTGAAAATCCCAGGCCTAACCTAGACCTAACATGCGTTATCCTCTAAAATATTGATCGAAACCTGGTTTAATCGACTGTTTCAGTGTGGTACCACATTACTGTGTGATCCAAACCAGAAAATAACCCAGGATCTGTTCAAGGAGTATGTGAAGTGTGCGAAAGTATGAGTCTGAAGAGATCAAATCCCAAACCTCTCCCAGACCTAACTTGCGTTATCCTCTAAAATATTGATCGAAACCAGGTTTAATCGACTGTTTCAGTGTGGTACCACATTACTACGTGATCCAAACCAGAAAAAACCCAGGATCCGTTCAACAAGTAGGTGAAGAATGCGACAGTATGAGTCTGATGAGTGAAAATCCCAGACCTAACCTAGACCTAACATGCGTTATCCTCTGAAATATTGATCCAAACCAGGTTTAATGGACTGTTTCAGCGAGGTACAACACTACTACGTGATCCAAACCAGAAAAAACCCAGGATCTGTTCAACAAGTGTGTGAAAAACGCGAAAGTATGAGCCTGATGAGGGCAAATCCCAGACATATCCCAGACCGAACTTGCGTTGTCCTCTAAGATATTGATGGAAACCAGGTTTAATTGACTGCTTCAGTGTTGTACTTCATTACTACGTGATGCAATCCAGAAAAAGCCCAGGAGCTAGCCATCAAGTATGAGAAATATGCGAAAGAATGAGCCTGATGAGAGCAAATCCCAGGCCTAACCTAGACCTAACATGAATTATTCTCTAAAATATTGATCGAAACCAGGTTTAATTGACTGTTTCAGTGTGGTCCCACATTACTACGTGATCCAAACCAGAAAAAACCCAGGTTCCGTTCAACAAGTATGTGAAGAATGCGAAAGTATGAGTCTGATGAGGTCAAATCCCAGGCCTAACCTAGACCTAACATGCGTTATCCTCAAAAATATTGATCGAAACCTGGTTTAATCGACTGTTTCAGTGTGGTACCACATTACTACGTGATCCAAACCAGAAAAATTCCAGGATCTAGCCATCAAGTATGTGAAGAATGCGAAAGTATGAGTCTGATGAGTGAAAATCCCAGGTCTAACCTAGACCTAACTTGCGTTATCCTCTAAAATATTGATCGAAACCAGGTTTAATCGACTGTTTCAGTGTGGTACCACATTACTACGTGATCCAAACCAGAAAAAACCCAGGATCCGTTCAACAAGTATGTGAAGAATGCGATAGTATGAGTCTGATGAGTGAAAATCCCAGGCCTAACCTAGACCTAACATGCGTTATCCTCTAAAATATTGATCGAAACCTGGTTTAATCGACTGTTTCAGTGTGGTACCACATTACTATGTGATCCAAACCAGAAAATAACCCAGGATCTGTTCAAAGAGTATGTGAAGTGTGCGAAAGTATGAGTCTCATGAGGTCAAATCCCAGACCTATCCCAGACCTAACTTGCGTTATCCTCTAAAATATTGTTCGAAACCAGGTTTAATCGACTGTTTCAGTGTGGTACCACATTACTACGTGATCCAAACCAGAAAAAACCCAGGATTCGTTCAACAAGTATGTGAAGAATGCGAAAGTATGACTTTGATGAGTGAAAATCCCAGGCCTAACCTAGACCTAACATGCGTTATCCTCAAAAATATTGACCGAAACCTGGTTTAATCGACTGTTTCAGTGTGGTACTACATTACTACGTGATGCAATCCAGAAAAAGCCCAGGATCTAGCCATCAAGTATGAGAAATATGCGAATGAATGAGCCTGATGAGAGCAAATCCCAGACCTAACCTAGACCTAACATGCGTTATCCTCTAAAATATTGAGCGAAACAAGGTTTAATGGACTGTTTCAGTGTGGTACCACACTACTTCGTGATCCAAACCAGAAAAAACCCAGTATCTGTTCAACAAGTATGTGAAAATCGCTAAACTGTGAGCCTGATGAGGGCATATCTTAGAGCTAACCCAGACCTAAGATGCGTTAACCTCTAAAATATTTATCCAGACCAGGTTTCATTGAATGTTTCAGTGTGGTACCACTGTACTACGTGATCCAATCCAGAAATAGCCCAGGATCTAGCCATGAAGTATGAGAAATATGCGAAAGTAAGAGCCTGATGAGGGCAAATCCTAGACCTATCCCAGACCTAACTTGCGTTATCCTCTAAAATATTTATCAAGACCAGGTTTAATTGAATGTTTCAGTGTGGTACCACACTACTTCGTGATCCAAACCAGAAAAAACCCAGGATCTGTTAAACAAGTATGTGAAAAACGCTAAACTGTGTGCCTGATGAGGGCAAATCTTAGACCTAACCCAGACCTAAGATGCGTTAACCTCTAAAATATTTATCCAGACCAGGTTTAATTGAATGTTTCAGTGTGGTACCACGATACTACGTGATCCAAACTAGAAAATACCCAGGATCCGTTCAACAAGTATGTGAAGAATCCAATAGTATGAGTCTGATGAGTGAAAATCCCAGGCCTAACCTAGACCTAACATGCGTTATCCTCTAAAATATTGATCGAAACCTGGTTTAATCGACTGTTTCAGTGTGGTACCACATTACTATGTGATCCAAACCAGAAAATAACCCAGGATCTGTTCAAGGAGTATGTGAAGTGTGCGAAAGTATGAGTCTCATGAGGTCAAATCCCAGACCTATCCCAGACCTAACTTGTGTTATCCTCTAAAATATTGTTCGAAACCAGGTTTAATCGACTGTTTCAGTGTGGTACCACATTACTACGTGATCCAAACCAGAAAAAACCCAGGTTCCGTTCAACAAGTATGTGAAGAATGCGAAAGTATGAGTCTCATGTGTGAAAATCCCAGTCCTAACCTAGACCTAACATGCGTTATCCTCTAAAATATTGATCGAAACCTGGTTTAATCGACTGTTTCAGTGTGGTACCACATTACTGTGTGATCCAAACCAGAAAATAACCCAGGATCTGTTCAAGGAGTATGTGAATTGTGCGAAAGTATGAGTCTGAAGAGATCAAATCCCAAACCTCTCCCAGACCTAACTTGCGTTATCCTCTAAAATATTGTTCGAAACCAGGTTTAATCGACTGTTTCAGTGTGGTACCACATTACTACGTGATCCAAACCAGAAAAAACCCAGGATCCGTTCAACAAGTATGTGAAGAATGCGACAGTATGAGTCTGATGAGTGAAAATCCCAGACCTAACCTAGACCTAACATGCGTTATCCTCTGAAATATTGATCCAAACCAGGTTTAATGGACTGTTTCAGCGAGGTACAACACTACTACGTGATCCAAACCAGAAAAAACCCAGGATCTGTTCAACAAGTGTGTGAAAAACGCGAAAGTATGAGCCTGATGAGGGCAAATCCCAGACATATCCCAGACCGAACTTGCGTTGTCCTCTAAGATATTGATGGAAACCAGGTTTAATTGACTGTTTCAGTGTTGTACTTCATTAGTACGTGATGCAATCCAGAAAAAGCCCAGGAGCTAGCCATCAAGTATGAGAAATATGCGAAAGAATGAGCCTGATGAGAGCAAATCCCAGGCCTAACCTAGACCTAACATGAATTATTCTCTAAAATATTGATCGAAACCAGGTTTAATTGACTGTTTCAGTGTGGTCCCACATTACTACGTGATCCAAACCAGAAAAAACCCAGGTTCCGTTCAACAAGTATGTGAAGAATGCGAAAGTATGAGTCTGATGAGGTCAAATCCCAGGCCTAACCTAGACCTAACATGCGTTATCCTCAAAAATATTGATCGAAACCTGGTTTAATCGACTGTTTCAGTGTGGTACCACATTACTACGTGATCCAAACCAGAAAAATTCCAGGATCTAGCCATCAAGTATGTGAAGAATGCGAAAGTATGAGTCTGATGAGTGAAAATCCCAGGTCTAACCTAGACCTAACTTGCGTTATCCTCTAAAATATTGATCGAAACCAGGTTTAATCGACTGTTTCAGTGTGGTACCACATTACTACGTGATCCAAACCAGAAAAAACCCAGGATCCGTTCAACAAGTATGTGAAGAATGCGATAGTATGAGTCTGATGAGGTCAAATCCCAGGCCTAACCTAGACCTAACATGCGTTATCCTCTAAAATATTGATCGAAACCTGGTTTAATCGACTGTTTCAGTGTGGTACCACATTACTATGTGATCCAAACCAGAAAATAACCCAGGATCTGTTCGAGGAGTATGTGAAGTGTGCGAAAGTATGAGTCTGAAGAGATCAAATCCCAAACCTCTCCCAGACCTAACTTGCGTTATCCTCTAAAATATTGATCGAAACCAGGTTTAATCGACTGTTTCAGTGTGGTACCACATTACTACGTGATCCAAACCAGAAAAAACCCAGGATCCGTTCAACAAGTATGTGAAGAATGCGACAGTATGAGTCTGATGAGTGAAAATCCCAGACCTAACCTAGACCTAACATGCGTTATCCTCTGAAATATTGATCCAAACCAGGTTTAATGGACTGTTTCAGCGAGGTACAACACTACTACGTGATCCAAACCAGAAAAAACCCAGGATCTGTTCAACAAGTGTGTGAAAAACGCGAAAGTATGAGCCTGATGAGGGCAAATCCCAGACATATCCCAGACCGAACTTGCGTTGTCCTCTAAGATATTGATGGAAACCAGGTTTAATTGACTGTTTCAGTGTTGTACTTCATTACTACGTGATGCAATCCAGAAAAAGCCCAGGAGCTAGCCATCAAGTATGAGAAATATGCGAAAGAATGAGCCTGATGAGAGCAAATCCCAGGCCTAACCTAGACCTAACATGCGTTATCCTCTAAAATATTGATCGAAACCAGGTTTAATTGACTGTTTCAGTGTGGTCCCACATTACTACGTGATCCAAACCAGAAAATACCCAGGTTCCGTTCAACAAGTATGTGAAGAATGCGAAAGTATGAGTCTGATGAGGTCAAATCCCAGGCCTAACCTAGACCTAACATGCGTTATCCTCTAAAATATTGATCGAAACCTGGTTTAATCGACTGTTTCAGTGTGGTACCACATTACTATGTGATCCAAACCAGAAAATAACCCAGGATCTGTTCAAGGAGTATGTGAAGTGTGCGAAAGTATGAGTCTGAAGAGATCAATTCCCAAACCTCTCCCAGACCTAACTTGCGTTATCCTCTAAAATATTGATCGAAACCAGGTTTAATCGACTGTTTCAGTGTGGTACCACATTACTACGTGATCCAAACCAGAAAAAACCCAGGATCCGTTCAACAAGTATGTGAAGAATGCGACAGTATGAGTCTGATGAGTGAAAATCCCAGACCTAACCTAGACCTAACATGCGTTATCCTCTGAAATATTGATCCAAACCAGGTTTAATGGACTGTTTCAGCGAGGTACAACACTACTACGTGATCCAAACCAGAAAAAACCCAGGATCTGTTCAACAAGTGTGTGAAAAACGCGAAAGTATGAGCCTGATGAGGGCAAATCCCAGACATATCCCAGACCGAACTTGCGTTGTCCTCTAAGATATTGATGGAAACCAGGTTTAATTGACTGTTTCAGTGTTGTACTTCATTACTACGTGATGCAATCCAGAAAAAGCCCAGGAGCTAGCCATCAAGTATGAGAAATATGCGAAAGAATGAGCCTGATGAGAGCAAATCCCAGGCCTAACCTAGACCTAACATGAATTATTCTCTAAAATATTGATCGAAACCAGGTTTAATTGACTGTTTCAGTGTGGTCCCACATTACTACGTGATCCAAACCAGAAAAAACCCAGGTTCCGTTCAACAAGTATGTGAAGAATGCGAAAGTATGAGTCTGATGAGGTCAAATCCCAGGCCTAACCTAGACCTAACATGCGTTATCATCAAAAATATTGATCGAAACCTGGTTTAATCGACTGTTTCAATGTGGTACCACATTACTACGTGATCCAAACCAGAAAAATTCCAGGATCTAGCCATCAAGTATGTGAAGAATGCGAAAGTATGAGTCTGATGAGTGAAAATCCCAGGTCTAACCTAGACCTAACTTGCGTTATCCTCTAAAATATTGATCGAAACCAGGTTTAATCGACTGTTTCAGTGTGGTACCACATTACTACGTGATCCAAACCAGAAAAAACCCAGGATCCGTTCAACAAGTATGTGAAGAATGCGATAGTATGAGTCTGATGAGTGAAAATCCCAGGCCTAACCTAGACCTAACATGCGTTATCCTCTAAAATATTGATCGAAACCTGGTTTAATCGACTGTTTCAGTGTGGTACCACATTACTATGTGATCCAAACCAGAAAATAACCCAGGATCTGTTCAAGGAGTATGTGAAGTGTGCGAAAGTATGAGTCTCATGAGGTCAAATCCCAGACCTATCCCAGACCTAACTTGCGTTATCCTCTAAAATATTGTTCGAAACCAGGTTTAATCGACTGTTTCAGTGTGGTACCACATTACTACGTGATCCAAACCAGAAAAAACCCAGGATCCGTTCATCAAGTATGTGAAGAATGCGAAAGTATGACTTTGATGAGTGAAAATCCCAGGCCTAACCTAGACCTAACATGCGTTATCCTCAAAAATATTGACCGAAACCTGGTTTAATCGACTGTTTCAGTGTGGTACTACATTACTACGTGATGCAATCCAGAAAAAGCCCAGGATCTAGCCATCAAGTATGAGAAATATGCGAATGAATGAGCCTGATGAGAGCAAATCCCAGACCTAACCTAGACCTAACATGCGTTATCCTCTAAAATATTGAGCGAAACCAGGTTTAATGGACTGTTTCAGTGTGGTACCACACTACTTCGTGATCCAAACCAGAAAAAACCCAGTATCTGTTCAACAAGTATGTGAAAAACGCTAAACTGTGAGCCTGATGAGGGCATATCTTAGTGCTAACCCAGACCTAAGATGCGTTAACCTCTAAAATATTTATCCAGACCAGGTTTCATTGAATGTTTCAGTGTGGTACCACTGTACTACGTGATCCAATCCAGAAATAGCCCAGGATCTAGCCATGAAGTATGAGAAATATGCGAAAGTAAGAGCCTGATGAGGGCAAATCCTAGACCTATCCCAGACCTAACTTGCGTTATCCTCTAAAATATTTATCAAGACCAGGTTTAATTGAATGTTTCAGTGTGGTACCACACTACTTCGTGATCCAAACCAGAAAAAACCCAGGATCTGTTCAACAAGTATGTGAAAAACGCTAAACTGTGTGCCTGATGAGGGCAAATCTTAGACCTAACCCAGAGCTAAGATGCGTTAACCTCTAAAATATTTATCCAGACCAGGTTTAATTGAATGTTTCAGTGTGGTACCACGTTACTACGTGATCCAAACTAGAAAATACCCAGGATCCGGTCAACAAGTATGTGAAGAATCCAATAGTATGAGTCTGATGAGTGAAAATCCCAGGCCTAACCTAGACCTAACATGCGTTATCCTGTAAAATATTGATCGAAACCTGGTTTAATCGGCTGTTTCGGTGTGGTACCACATTACTATGTGATCCAAACCAGAAAATAACCCAGGATCTGTTCAAGGAGTATGTGAAGTGTGCGAAAGTATGAGTCTCATGAGGTCAAATCCCAGTCCTATCCCAGACCTAACTTGCGTTATCCTCTAAAATATTGTTCGAAACCAGGTTTAATCGACTGTTTCAGTGTGGTACCACATTACTACGTGATCCAAACCAGAAAAAACCCAGGATCCGTTCAACAAGTATGTGAAGAATGCGAAAGTATGAGTCTGATGGGTGAAAATCCCAGGCCTAACCTAGACCTAACATGCGTTATCCTCTAAAATATTGATCGATACCTGGTTTAATCGACGGTTTCAGTGTGGTCCCACATTACTACGTGATCCAAACCAGAAAAAACCCAGGATCCGTGCAACAAGTATGTGAAGAATGCGAAAGTATGAGTCTGATGAGGTCAAATCCCAGACCTATCCCAGACATAACTTGCGTTATCCTCTAAAATATTGATCGAAACCAGGTTTAATCGACTGTTTCAGCGTGGTACCACATTACTACGTGATACAATCCAGAAACAGCCCAGGATCTAGCCATGAAGTATGAGAAATATGCGATAGTATGAGCCTGATGAGGGCAAATCCTAGACCTAACCCAAACCTAACATGCGTTATACTCTAAAATATTTATCAAGACCAGGTTTAATTGAATGTTTCAGTGTGGTACCACATTACTACATGAACCAAACCAGAAAAAACCCAGGATCCGTTCAACAGGTATGTTAAAACTGCGACAGTGTGACCCTGATGAGAGCAAATCCCAGGCCTAACCTAGACCTAACATGCGTTGTCCTCTAAAATATTGATGGAAACCAGGTTTAATTGCCTGTTTCAGTGTTGTACTTCATTACTACGTGATGCAACCCAGAAAAAGCCCAGCAGCTAGCCATCAAGTATGAGAAATATGCGAATGAATGAGCCTGATGAGAGCAAATCCCAGGCCTAACCTAGACCTAACATGAATTATTCTCTAAAATATTGATCGACACCAGGTATGCTTGACTGCTTCAGTGTGGTCCCACATTACTACGTGATCCAAACCAGAAAAAACCCAGGATCCGTTCAACAAGTATGTGAAGAATGCGAAAGTATGAGTCTGATGAGGTCAAATCCCAGACCTATCCCAGACATAACTTGCGTTATCCTCTAAAATATTGATCGAAACCAGGTTTAATCGACTGTTTCAGCGTGGTACCACATTACTACGTGATACAATCCAGAAACAGCCCAGGATCTAGCCATGAAGTATGAGAAATATGCGATAGTATGAGCCTGATGAGGGCAAATCCTAGACCTAACCCAAACCTAACATGCGTTATACTCTAAAATATTTATCAAGACCAGGTTTGATTGAATGTTTCAGTGTGGTACCACATTACTACATGAACCAAACCAGAAAAAACCCAGGATCCGTTCAACAGGTATGTTAAAACTGCGACAGTGTGACCCTGATGAGAGCAAATCCCAGGCCAAACCTAGACCTAACATGCGTTGTCCTCTAAAATATTGATGGAAACCAGGTTTAATTGCCTGTTTCAGTGTTGTACTTCATTACTACGTGATGCAATCCAGAAAAAGCCCAGGATCTAGCCATCAAGTATGAGAAATATACGAAAGAATGAGCCTGATGAGAGCAAATCCCAGACCTAACCTAGACCTAACATGAATTATTCTCTAAAATATTGATCAAAACCAGGTTTAATTGACTGTTTCAGTGTGGTACCACATTACTACGTGATCCAATCCAGAAATAGCCCAGGATCTAGCCATGAAGTATGAGAAATATGCGAAAGCATGAGCCTGATGAGGGCAAATCCTAGACCTAACCCAGACCTAACATGCGTTATTCTGTAAAATTTTTATCAAGACCAGGTTTAATTGAATGTTTCATTGTGGTACCTCATTACTACGTGATCAAAACCAGAAAAAACCCAGGATCCGTTCAACAAGTATGTGAAGAATGCGAAAGTATGAGTCTGATCAGTGAAAATCTCAGGCCTTACCTAGACCTAACTTGCGTTGTCCTCTAAAATATTGATGGAAACCAGGTTTCATTGACTGTTTCAGTGTGGTACTACATTACTACGTGATGCAATCCAGAAAAAGCCCAGGATCTAGCCATCAAGTATGAGAAATATGCGAAAGAATGAGCCTGATGAGAGCAAATCCCAGACCTAACATAGAGCTAACATGCGTTATCCTCTAAAATATTGAGCGAAACCAGGTTTAATGGACTGTTTCAGTGTGGTACCACACTACTTCGTGATCCAAACCAGAAAAATCCCAGGATCTGTTCAACAAGTATGTGAAAAACGCTAAACTGTGAGCCTGACGAGGGCAAATCTTACACCTAACCCAGACCTAAGATGCGATATCCTCTAAAATATTTATCCAGACCAGGTTTCATTGAATGTTTCATTGTGGTACCTCATTACTACGTGATCAAAACCAGAAAAAACCCAGGATCCGTTCAACAAGTATGTGAAGAATGCGATAGTATGAGTCTGATGAGTGAAAATCCCAGACCTAACCTAGACCTAACATGCGTTATCCTCTAAAATATTGATCCAAACCAGGTTTAATGGACTGTTTCAGCGTGGTACCACACTACTACGTGATCCAAACCAGAAAAAACCCAGGATCCGTTCAACAAGTATGTGAAGAATGCGAAAATATGAGTCTGATGAGTGAAAATCCCAGGCCTAACCTAGACCTAACATGCGTTATCCTCAAAAATATTGATCGAAACCTGGTTTAATCGACTGTTTCAGTGTGGTACCACATTACTATGTGATCCAAACCAGAAAAAACCCAGGATCTGTTCAACAAGTATGTGAAAAACGCTAAACTGTGAGCCTGATGAGGGCATATCTTAGACCTAACCCAGACCTATGATGCGTTAACCTCTAAAATACTTATCCAGACCAGGTTTCATTGAATGTTTCAGTGTGGTACCACTTTACTACGTGATTCAATCCAAAATTAGCCCAGGATCTAGCCATGAAGTATGAGAAATATGCGAAAGTAAGAGCGTGATGAGGGCAAATCCTAGACCTATCCCAGACCTAACTTGCGTTATCCTCTAAAATATTTATCAAGACTAGGTTTAATTGAATGTTTCAGTGTGGTACCACATTACTACGTGATCCAAACTAGAAAAAACCCAGGATCCGTTCAACAAGTATGTGTAGAATGCGAAAGTATGAGTCTGATCAGTGAAAATCTCAGGCCTTACCTAGACCTAACATGCGTTGTCCTCTAAAATATTGATGGAAACCAGGTTTCATTGACCGTTTCAGTGTGGTACTACATTACTACGTGATGCAATCCAGAAAAAGCCCAGGATCTAGCCATCAAGTATGAGAAATATGCGAAAGAATGAGCCTGATGAGAGCAAATCCCAGACGTAACCTAGACCTAACATGCGTTATCCTCTAAAATATTGAGCGAAACCAGGTTTAATGGACTGTTTCAGTGTGGTACCACACTACTTCGTGATCCAAACCAGAAAAAACCCAGGATCTGTTCAACGCGTATGTGAAAAACGCTACACTGTGAGCCTGATGAGGGCAAATCTTAGACCTAACCCAGACCTACGATGCGTTAACCTCTAAAATATTTATCCAGACCAGGTTTAATCGACTGTTTCAGTGTGGTACCTCATTACTACGTGATCCAAACCAGAAAAAACCCAGGATCCGTTCAACAAGTATGTGAAGAATGCGAAAGTATGAGTCTGATGAGTGAAAATCCCAGTCCTAACCTAGACCTAACATGCGTTATCCTCTAAAATATTGATCGAAACCTGGTTTAATCGACTGTTTCAGTGTGGTACCACATTACTATGTGATTCAAACCAGAAAATAACCCAGGATCTGTTCAAGGAGTATGTGAAGTGTGCGAAAGTATGAGTCTGAAGAGATCAAATCCCAAACCTCTCCCAGACCTAACTTGCGTTATCCTCTAAAATATTGATCGAAACCAGGTTTAATCGACTGTTTCAGTGTGGTACCACATTACTACGTGATCCAAACCAGAAAAAACCCAGGATCCGTTCAACAAGTATGTGAAGAATGCGACAGTATGAGTCTGATGAGTGAAAATCCCAGACCTAACCTAGACCTAACATGCGTTATCCTCTGAAATATTGATCCAACCCAGGTTTAATGGACTGTTTCAGCGAGGTACAACAGTACTACGTGATCCAAACCAGAAAAAACCCAGGATCTGTTCAACAAGTGTGTGAAAAACGCGAAAGTATGAGCCTGATGAGGGCAAATCCCAGACATATCCCAGACCGAACTTGCGTTGTCCTCTAAGATATTGATGGAAACCAGGTTTAATTGACTGTTTCAGTGTTGTACTTCATTACTACGTGATGCAATCCAGAAAAAGCCCAGGAGCTAGCCATCAAGTATGAGAAATATGCGAAAGAATGAGCCTGATGAGAGCAAATCCCAGGCCTAACCTAGACCTAACATGAATTATTCTCTAAAATATTGATCGAAACCAGGTTTAATTGACTGTTTCAGTGTGGTCCCACATTACTACGTGATCCAAACCAGAAAAAACCCAGGTTCCGTTCAACAAGTATGTGAAGAATGCGAAAGTATGAGTCTGATGAGGTCAAATCCCAGGCCTAACCTAGACCTAACATGCGTTATCATCAAAAATATTGATCGAAACCTGGTTTAATCGACTGTTTCAGTGTGGTACCACATTACTACGTGATCCAAACCAGAAAAATTCCAGGATCTAGCCATCAAGTATGTGAAGAATGCGAAAGTATGAGTCTGATGAGTGAAAATCCCAGGTCTAACCTAGACCTAACTTGCGTTATCCTCTAAAATATTGATCGAAACCAGGTTTAATCGACTGTTTCAGTGTGGTACCACATTACTACGTGATCCAAACCAGAAAAAACCCAGGATCCGTTCAACAAGTATGTGAAGAATGCGATAGTATGAGTCTGATGAGTGAAAATCCCAGGCCTAACCTAGACCTAACATGCGTTATCCTCTAAAATATTGATCGAAACCTGGTTTAATCGACTGTTTCAGTGTGGTACCACATTACTATGTGATCCAAACCAGAAAATAACCCAGGATCTGTTCAAGGAGTATGTGAAGTGTGCGAAAGTATGAGTCTCATGAGGTCAAATCCCAGACCTATCCCAGACCTAACTTGCGTTATCCTCTAAAATATTGTTCGAAACCAGGTTTAATCGACTGTTTCAGTGTGGTACCACATTACTACGTGATCCAAACCAGAAAAAACCCAGGATCCGTTCATCAAGTATGTGAAGAATGCGAAAGTATGACTTTGATGAGTGAAAATCCCAGGCCTAACCTAGACCTAACATGCGTTATCCTCAAAAATATTGACCGAAACCTGGTTTAATCGACTGTTTCAGTGTGGTACTACATTACTACGTGATGCAATCCAGAAAAAGCCCAGGATCTAGCCATCAAGTATGAGAAATATGCGAATGAATGAGCCTGATGAGAGCAAATCCCAGACCTAACCTAGACCTAACATGCGTTATCCTCTAAAATATTGAGCGAAACCAGGTTTA
This sequence comes from Colletes latitarsis, assembly GCF_051014445.1. Lineage (NCBI taxonomy): Eukaryota > Metazoa > Arthropoda > Insecta > Hymenoptera > Colletidae > Colletes > Colletes latitarsis. The sequence goes on from NW_027488366.1 coordinate 10,077,214, forward strand.
ATGGACTGTTTCAGTGTGGTACCACACTACTTCGTGATCCAAACCAGAAAAAACCCAGTATCTGTTCAACAAGTATGTGAAAAACGCTAAACTGTGAGCCTGATGAGGGCATATCTTAGTGCTAACCCAGACCTAAGATGCGTTAACCTCTAAAATATTTATCCAGACCAGGTTTCATTGAATGTTTCAGTGTGGTACCACTGTACTACGTGATCCAATCCAGAAATAGCCCAGGATCTAGCCATGAAGTATGAGAAATATGCGAAAGTAAGAGCCTGATGAGGGCAAATCCTAGACCTATCCCAGACCTAACTTGCGTTATCCTCTAAAATATTTATCAAGACCAGGTTTAATTGAATGTTTCAGTGTGGTACCACACTACTTCGTGATCCAAACCAGAAAAAACCCAGGATCTGTTCAACAAGTATGTGAAAAACGCTAAACTGTGTGCCTGATGAGGGCAAATCTTAGACCTAACCCAGAGCTAAGATGCGTTAACCTCTAAAATATTTATCCAGACCAGGTTTAATTGAATGTTTCAGTGTGGTACCACGTTACTACGTGATACAAACTAGAAAATACCCAGGATCCGTTCAACAAGTATGTGAAGAATCCAATAGTATGAGTCTGATGAGTGAAAATCCCAGGCCTAACCTAGACCTAACATGCGTTATCCTCTAAAATATTGATCGAAACCTGGTTTAATCGGCTGTTTCGGTGTGGTACCACATTACTATGTGATCCAAACCAGAAAATAACCCAGGATCTGTTCAAGGAGTATGTGAAGTGTGCGAAAGTATGAGTCTCATGAGGTCAAATCCCAGACCTATCCCAGACCTAACTTGCGTTATCCTCTAAAATATTGTTCGAAACCAGGTTTAATCGACTGTTTCAGTGTGGTACCACATTACTACGTGATCCAAACCAGAAAAAACCCAGGATCCGTTCAACAAGTATGTGAAGAATGCGAAAGTATGAGTCTGATGGGTGAAAATCCCAGGCCTAACCTAGACCTAACATGCGTTATCCTCTAAAATATTGATCGATACCTGGTTTAATCGACGGTTTCAGTGTGGTCCCACATTACTACGTGATCCAAACCAGAAAAAACCCAGGATCCGTGCAACAAGTATGTGAAGAATGCGAAAGTATGAGTCTGATGAGGTCAAATCCCAGACCTATCCCAGACATAACTTGCGTTATCCTCTAAAATATTGATCGAAACCAGGTTTAATCGACTGTTTCAGCGTGGTACCACATTACTACGTGATACAATCCAGAAACAGCCCAGGATCTAGCCATGAAGTATGAGAAATATGCGATAGTATGAGCCTGATGAGGGCAAATCCTAGACCTAACCCAAACCTAACATGCGTTATACTCTAAAATATTTATCAAGACCAGGTTTAATTGAATGTTTCAGTGTGGTACCACATTACTACATGAACCAAACCAGAAAAAACCCAGGATCCGTTCAACAGGTATGTTAAAACTGCGACAGTGTGACCCTGATGAGAGCAAATCCCAGGCCTAACCTAGACCTAACATGCGTTGTCCTCTAAAATATTGATGGAAACCAGGTTTAATTGCCTGTTTCAGTGTTGTACTTCATTACTACGTGATGCAACCCAGAAAAAGCCCAGCAGCTAGCCATCAAGTATGAGAAATATGCGAATGAATGAGCCTGATGAGAGCAAATCCCAGGCCTAACCTAGACCTAACATGAATTATTCTCTAAAATATTGATCGACACCAGGTATGCTTGACTGCTTCAGTGTGGTCCCACATTACTACGTGATCCAAACCAGAAAAAACCCAGGATCCGTTCAACAAGTATGTGAAGAATGCGAAAGTATGAGTCTGATGAGGTCAAATCCCAGACCTATCCCAGACATAACTTGCGTTATCCTCTAAAATATTGATCGAAACCAGGTTTAATCGACTGTTTCAGCGTGGTACCACATTACTACGTGATACAATCCAGAAACAGCCCAGGATCTAGCCATGAAGTATGAGAAATATGCGATAGTATGAGCCTGATGAGGGCAAATCCTAGACCTAACCCAAACCTAACATGCGTTATACTCTAAAATATTTATCAAGACCAGGTTTAATTGAATGTTTCAGTGTGGTACCACATTACTACATGAACCAAACCAGAAAAAACCCAGGATCCGTTCAATAGGTATGTTAAAACTGCGACAGTGTGACCCTGATGAGAGCAAATCCCAGGCCAAACCTAGACCTAACATGCGTTGTCCTCTAAAATATTGATGGAAACCAGGTTTAATTGCCTGTTTCAGTGTTGTACTTCATTACTACGTGATGCAATCCAGAAAAAGCCCAGGATCTAGCCATCAAGTATGAGAAATATACGAAAGAATGAGCCTGATGAGAGCAAATCCCAGACCTAACCTAGACCTAACATGAATTATTCTCTAAAATATTGATCAAAACCAGGTTTAATTGACTGTTTCAGTGTGGTACCACATTACTACGTGATCCAATCCAGAAATAGCCCAGGATCTAGCCATGAAGTATGAGAAATATGCGAAAGCATGAGCCTGATGAGGGCAAATCCTAGACCTAACCCAGACCTAACATGCGTTATTCTGTAAAATTTTTATCAAGACCAGGTTTAATTGAATGTTTCATTGTGGTACCTCATTACTACGTGATCAAAACCAGAAAAAACCCAGGATCCGTTCAACAAGTATGTGAAGAATGCGAAAGTATGAGTCTGATCAGTGAAAATCTCAGGCCTTACCTAGACCTAACTTGCGTTGTCCTCTAAAATATTGATGGAAACCAGGTTTCATTGACTGTTTCAGTGTGGTACTACATTACTACGTGATGCAATCCAGAAAAAGCCCAGGATCTAGCCATCAAGTATGAGAAATATGCGAAAGAATGAGCCTGATGAGAGCAAATCCCAGACCTAACATAGAGCTAACATGCGTTATCCTCTAAAATATTGAGCGAAACCAGGTTTAATGGACTGTTTCAGTGTGGTACCACACTACTTCGTGATCCAAACCAGAAAAATCCCAGGATCTGTTCAACAAGTATGTGAAAAACGCTAAACTGTGAGCCTGACGAGGGCAAATCTTACACCTAACCCAGACCTAAGATGCGATATCCTCTAAAATATTTATCCAGACCAGGTTTCATTGAATGTTTCATTGTGGTACCTCATTACTACGTGATCAAAACCAGAAAAAACCCAGGATCCGTTCAACAAGTATGTGAAGAATGCGATAGTATGAGTCTGATGAGTGAAAATCCCAGACCTAACCTAGACCTAACATGCGTTATCCTCTAAAATATTGATCCAAACCAGGTTTAATGGACTGTTTCAGGGTGGTACCACACTACTACGTGATCCAAACCAGAAAAAACCCAGGATCCGTTCAACAAGTATGTGAAGAATGCGAAAGTATGAGTCTGATGAGTGAAAATCCCAGGCCTAACCTAGACCTAACATGCGTTATCCTCAAAAATATTGATCGAAACCTGGTTTAATCGACTGTTTCAGTGTGGTACCACATTACTATGTGATCCAAACCAGAAAAAACCCAGGATCTGTTCAACAAGTATGTGAAAAACGCTAAACTGTGAGCCTGATGAGGGCATATCTTAGACCTAACCCAGACCTAAGATGCGTTAACCTCTAAAATACTTATCCAGACCAGGTTTCATTGAATGTTTCAGTGTGGTACCACTTTACTACGTGATTCAATCCAAAATTAGCCCAGGATCTAGCCATGAAGTATGAGAAATATGCGAAAGTAAGAGCGTGATGAGGGCAAATCCTAGACGTAACCTAGACCTAACATGCGTTATCCTCTAAAATATTGAGCGAAACCAGGTTTAATGGACTGTTTCAGTGTGGTACCACACTACTTCGTGATCCAAACCAGAAAAAACCCAGGATCTGTTCAACGCGTATGTGAAAAACGCTACACTGTGAGCCTGATGAGGGCAAATCTTAGACCTAACCCAGACCTACGATGCGTTAACCTCTAAAATATTTATCCAGACCAGGTTTAATCGACTGTTTCAGTGTGGTACCTCATTACTACGTGATCCAAACCAGAAAAAACCCAGGATCCGTTCAACAAGTATGTGAAGAATGCGAAAGTATGAGTCTGATGAGTGAAAATCCCAGTCCTAACCTAGACCTAACATGCGTTATCCTCTAAAATATTGATCGAAACCTGGTTTAATCGACTGTTTCAGTGTGGTACCACATTACTATGTGATCCAAACCAGAAAATAACCCAGGATCTGTTCAAGGAGTATGTGAAGTGTGCGAAAGTATGAGTCTGAAGAGATCAAATCCCAAACCTCTCCCAGACCTAACTTGCGTTATTCTCTAAAATATTGATCGAAACCAGGTTTAATCGACTGTTTCAGTGTGGTACCACATTACTACGTGATCCAAACCAGAAAAAACCCAGGATCCGTTCAACAAGTATGTGAAGAATGCGACAGTATGAGTCTGATGAGTGAAAATCCCAGACCTAACCTAGACCTAACATGCGTTATCCTCTGAAATATTGATCCAACCCAGGTTTAATGGACTGTTTCAGCGAGGTACAACAGTACTACGTGATCCAAACCAGAAAAAACCCAGGATCTGTTCAACAAGTGTGTGAAAAACGCGAAAGTATGAGCCTGATGAGGGCAAATCCCAGACATATCCCAGACCGAACTTGCGTTGTCCTCTAAGATATTGATGGAAACCAGGTTTAATTGACTGTTTCAGTGTTGTACTTCATTACTACGTGATGCAATCCAGAAAAAGCCCAGGAGCTAGCCATCAAGTATGAGAAATATGCGAAAGAATGAGCCTGATGAGAGCAAATCCCAGGCCTAACCTAGACCTAACATGCGTTATCCTCTAAAATATTGATCGAAACCAGGTTTAATTGACTGTTTCAGTGTGGTCCCACATTACTACGTGATCCAAACCAGAAAATACCCAGGTTCCGTTCAACAAGTATGTGAAGAATGCGAAAGTATGAGTCTGATGAGGTCAAATCCCAGGCCTAACCTAGACCTAACATGCGTTATCCTCTAAAATATTGATCGAAACCTGGTTTAATCGACTGTTTCAGTGTGGTACCACATTACTATGTGATCCAAACCAGAAAATAACCCAGGATCTGTTCAAGGAGTATGTGAAGTGTGCGAAAGTATGAGTCTGAAGAGATCAATTCCCAAACCTCTCCCAGACCTAACTTGCGTTATCCTCTAAAATATTGATCGAAACCAGGTTTAATCGACTGCTTCAGTGTGGTACCACATTACTACGTGATCCAAACCAGAAAAAACCCAGGATCCGTTCAACAAGTATGTGAAGAATGCGACAGTATGAGTCTGATGAGTGAAAATCCCAGACCTAACCTAGACCTAACATGCGTTATCCTCTGAAATATTGATCCAAACCAGGTTTAATGGACTGTTTCAGCGAGGTACAACACTACTACGTGATCCAAACCAGAAAAAACCCAGGATCTGTTCAACAAGTGTGTGAAAAACGCGAAAGTATGAGCCTGATGAGGGCATATCCCAGACATATCCCAGACCGAACTTGCGTTGTCCTCTAAGATATTGATGGAAACCAGGTTTAATTGACTGTTTCAGTGTTGTACTCCATTACTACGTGATGCAATCCAGAAAAAGCCCAGGAGCTAGCCATCAAGTATGAGAAATATGCGAAAGAATGAGCCTGATGAGAGCAAATCCCAGGCCTAACCTAGACCTAACATGAATTATTCTCTAAAATATTGATCGAAACCAGGTTTAATTGACTGTTTCAGTGTGGTCCCACATTACTACGTGATCCAAACCAGAAAAAACCCAGGTTCCGTTCAACAAGTATGTGAAGAATGCGAAAGTATGAGTCTGATGAGGTCAAATCCCAGGCCTAACCTAGACCTAACATGCGTTATCATCAAAAATATTGATCGAAACCTGGTTTAATCGACTGTTTCAGTGTGGTACCACATTACTACGTGATCCAAACCAGAAAAATTCCAGGATCTAGCCATCAAGTATGTGAAGAATGCGAAAGTATGAGTCTGATGAGTGAAAATCCCAGGTCTAACCTAGACCTAACTTGCGTTATCCTCTAAAATATTGATCGAAACCAGGTTTAATCGACTGTTTCAGTGTGGTACCACATTACTACGTGATCCAAACCAGAAAAAACCCAGGATCCGTTCAACGAGTATGTGAAGAATGCGATAGTATGAGTCTGATGAGTGAAAATCCCAGGCCTAACCTAGACCTAACATGCGTTATCCTCTAAAATATTGATCGAAACCTGGTTTAATCGACTGTTTCAGTGTGGTACCACATTACTATGTGATCCAAACCAGAAAATAACCCAGGATCTGTTCAAGGAGTATGTGAAGTGTGCGAAAGTATGAGTCTCATGAGGTCAAATCCCAGACCTATCCCAGACCTAACTTGCGTTATCCTCTAAAATATTGTTCGAAACCAGGTTTAATCGACTGTTTCAGTGTGGTACCACATTACTACGTGATCCAAACCAGAAAAAACCCAGGATCCGTTCATCAAGTATGTGAAGAATGCGAAAGTATGACTTTGATGAGTGAAAATCCCAGGCCTAACCTAGACCTAACATGCGTTATCCTCAAAAATATTGACCGAAACCTGGTTTAATCGACTGTTTCAGTGTGGTACTACATTACTACGTGATGCAATCCAGAAAAAGCCCAGGATCTAGCCATCAAGTATGAGAAATATGCGAATGAATGAGCCTGATGAGAGCAAATCCCAGACCTAACCTAGACCTAACATGCGTTATCCTCTAAAATATTGAGCGAAACCAGGTTTAATGGACTGTTTCAGTGTGGTACCACACTACTTCGTGATCCAAACCAGAAAAAACCCAGTATCTGTTCAACAAGTATGTGAAAAACGCTAAACTGTGAGCCTGATGAGGGCATATCTTAGTGCTAACCCAGACCTAAGATGCGTTAACCTCTAAAATATTTATCCAGACCAGGTTTCATTGAATGTTTCAGTGTGGTACCACTGTACTACGTGATCCAATCCAGAAATAGCCCAGGATCTAGCCATGAAGTATGAGAAATATGCGAAAGTAAGAGCCTGATGAGGGCAAATCCTAGACCTATCCCAGACCTAACTTGCGTTATCCTCTAAAATATTTATCAAGACCAGGTTTAATTGAATGTTTCAGTGTGGTACCACACTACTTCGTGATCCAAACCAGAAAAAACCCAGGATCTGTTCAACAAGTATGTGAAAAACGCTAAACTGTGTGCCTGATGAGGGCAAATCTTAGACCTAACCCAGAGCTAAGATGCGTTAACCTCTAAAATATTTATCCAGACCAGGTTTAATTGAATGTTTCAGTGTGGTACCACGTTACTACGTGATCCAAACTAGAAAATACCCAGGATCCGTTCAACAAGTATGTGAAGAATCCAATAGTATGAGTCTGATGAGTGAAAATCCCAGGCCTAACCTAGACCTAACATGCGTTATCCTCTAAAATATTGATCGAAACCTGGTTTAATCGACTGTTTCAGTGTGGTACCACATTACTATGTGATCCAAACCAGAAAATAACCCAGGATCTGTTCAAGGAGTATGTGAAGTGTGCGAAAGTATGAGTCTGAAGAGATCAATTCCCAAACCTCTCCCAGACCTAACTTGCGTTATCCTCTAAAATATTGATCGAAACCAGGTTTAATCGACTGTTTCAGTGTGGTACCACATTACTACGTGAACCAAACCAGAAAAAACCCAGGATCCGTTCAACAAGTATGTGAAGAATGCGACAGTATGAGTCTGATGAGTGAAAATCCCAGACCTAACCTAGACCTAACATGCGTTATCCTCTGAAATATTGATCCAAACCAGGTTTAATGGACTGTTTCAGCGAGGTACAACACTACTACGTGATCCAAACCAGAAAAAACCCAGGATCTGTTCAACAAGTGTGTGAAAAACGCGAAAGTATGAGCCTGATGAGGGCAAATCCCAGACATATCCCAGACCGAACTTGCGTTGTCCTCTAAGATATTGATGGAAACCAGGTTTAATTGACTGTTTCAGTGTTGTACTTCATTACTACGTGATGCAATCCAGAAAAAGCCCAGGAGCTAGCCATCAAGTATGAGAAATATGCGAAAGAATGAGCCTGATGAGAGCAAATCCCAGGCCTAACCTAGACCTAACATGAATTATTCTCTAAAAAATTGATCGAAACCAGGTTTAATTGACTGTTTCAGTGTGGTCCCACATTACTACGTGATCCAAACCAGAAAAAACCCAGGTTCCGTTCAACAAGTATGTGAAGAATGCGAAAGTATGAGTCTGATGAGGTCAAATCCCAGGCCTAACCTAGACCTAACATGCGTTATCATCAAAAATATTGATCGAAACCTGGTTTAATCGACTGTTTCAGTGTGGTACCACATTACTACGTGATCCAAACCAGAAAAATTCCAGGATCTAGCCATCAAGTATGTGAAGAATGCGAAAGTATGAGTCTGATGAGTGAAAATCCCAGGTCTAACCTAGACCTAACTTGCGTTATCCTCTAAAATATTGATCGAAACCAGGTTTAATCGACTGTTTCAGTGTGGTACCACATTACTACGTGATCCAAACCAGAAAAAACCCAGGATCCGTTCAACAAGTATGTGAAGAATGCGATAGTATGAGTCTGATGAGTGAAAATCCCAGGCCTAACCTAGACCTAACATGCGTTATCCTCTAAAATATTGATCGAAACCTGGTTTAATCGACTGTTTCAGTGTGGTACCACATTACTATGTGATCCAAACCAGAAAATAACCCAGGATCTGTTCAAGGAGTATGTGAAGTGTGCGAAAGTATGAGTCTCATGAGGTCAAATCCCAGACCTAACCCAGACCTAACTTGCGTTATCCTCTAAAATATTGTTCGAAACCAGGTTTAATCGACTGTTTCAGTGTGGTACCACATTACTACGTGATCCAAACCAGAAAAAACCCAGGATCCGTTCATCAAGTATGTGAAGAATGCGAAAGTATGACTTTGATGAGTGAAAATCCCAGGCCTAACCTAGACCTAACATGCGTTATCCTCAAAAATATTGACCGAAACCTGGTTTAATCGACTGTTTCAGTGTGGAACTACATTACTACGTGATGCAATCCAGAAAAAGCCCAGGATCTAGCCATCAAGTATGAGAAATATGCGAATGAATGAGCCTGATGAGAGCAAATCCCAGACCTAACCTAGACCTAACATGCGTTATCCTCTAAAATATTGAGCGAAACCAGGTTTAATGGACTGTTTCAGTGTGGTACCACACTACTTCGTGATCCAAACGAGAAAAAACCCAGTATCTGTTCAACAAGTATGTGAAAAACGCTAAACTGTGAGCCTGATGAGGGCATATCTTAGTGCTAACCCAGACCTAAGATGCGTTAACCTCTAAAATATTTATCCAGACCAGGTTTCATTGAATGTTTCAGTGTGGTACCACTGTACTACGTGATCCAATCCAGAAATAGCCCAGGATCTAGCCATGAAGTATGAGAAATATGCGAAAGTAAGAGCCTGATGAGGGCAAATCCTAGACCTATCCCAGACCTAACTTGCGTTATCCTCTAAAATATTTATCAAGACCAGGTTTAATTGAATGTTTCAGTGTGGTACCACACTACTTCGTGATCCAAACCAGAAAAAACCCAGGATCTGTTCAACAAGTATGTGAAAAACGCTAAACTGTGTGCCTGATGAGGGCAAATCTTAGACCTAACCCAGAGCTAAGATGCGTTAACCTCTAAAATATTTATCCAGACCAGGTTTAATTGAATGTTTCAGTGTGGTACCACGTTACTACGTGATCCAAACTAGAAAATACCCAGGATCCGTTCAACAAGTATGTGAAGAATCCAATAGTATGAGTCTGATGAGTGAAAATCCCAGGCCTAACCTAGACCTAACATGCGTTATCCTCTAAAATATTGATCGAAACCTGGTTTAATCGGCTGTTTCGGTGTGGTACCACATTACTATGTGATCCAAACCAGAAAATAACCCAGGATCTGTTCAAGGAGTATGTGAAGTGTGCGAAAGTATGAGTCTCATGAGGTCAAATCCCAGACCTATCCCAGACCTAACTTGCGTTATCCTCTAAAATATTGTTCGAAACCAGGTTTAATCGACTGTTTCAGTGTGGTACCACATTACTACGTGATCCAAACCAGAAAAAACCCAGGATCCGTTCAACAAGTATGTGAAGAATGCGAAAGTATGAGTCTGATGGGTGAAAATCCCAGGCCTAACCTAGACCTAACATGCGTTATCCTCTAAAATATTGGTCGATACCTGGTTTAATCGACGGTTTCAGTGTGGTCCCACATTACTACGTGATCCAAACCAGAAAAAACCCAGGATCCGTGCAACAAGTATGTGAAGAATGCGAAAGTATGAGTCTGATGAGGTCAAATCCCAGACCTATCCCAGACATAACTTGCGTTATCCTCTAAAATATTGATCGAAACCAGGTTTAATCGACTGTTTCAGCGTGGTACCACATTACTACGTGATACAATCCAGAAACAGCCCAGGATCTAGCCATGAAGTATGAGAAATATGCGATAGTATGAGCCTGATGAGGGCAAATCCTAGACCTAACCCAAACCTAACATGCGTTATACTCTAAAATATTTATCAAGACCAGGTTTAATTGAATGTTTCAGTGTGGTACCACATTACTACATGAACCAAACCAGAAAAAACCCAGGATCCGTTCAACAGGTATGTTAAAACTGCGACAGTGTGACCCTGATGAGAGCAAATCCCAGGCCTAACCTAGACCTAACATGCGTTGTCCTCTAAAATATTGATGGAAACCAGGTTTAATTGCCTGTTTCAGTGTTGTACTTCATTACTACGTGATGCAACCCAGAAAAAGCCCAGCAGCTAGCCATCAAGTATGAGAAATATGCGAATGAATGAGCCTGATGAGAGCAAATCCCAGGCCTAACCTAGACCTAACATGAATTATTCTCTAAAATATTGATCGACACCAGGTATGCTTGACTGCTTCAGTGTGGTCCCACATTACTACGTGATCCAAACCAGAAAAAACCCAGGATCCGTTCAACAAGTATGTGAAGAATGCGAAAGTATGAGTCTGATGAGGTCAAATCCCAGACCTATCCCAGACATAACTTGCGTTATCCTCTAAAATATTGATCGAAACCAGGTTTAATCGACTGTTTCAGCGTGGTACCACATTACTACGTGATACAATCCAGAAACAGCCCAGGATCTAGCCATGAAGTATGAGAAATATGCGATAGTATGAGCCTGATGAGGGCAAATCCTAGACCTAACCCAAACCTAACATGCGTTATACTCTAAAATATTTATCAAGACCAGGTTTAATTGAATGTTTCAGTGTGGTACCACATTACTACATGAACCAAACCAGAAAAAACCCAGGATCCGTTCAACAGGTATGTTAAAACTGCGACAGTGTGACCCTGATGAGAGCAAATCCCAGGCCAAACCTAGACCTAACATGCGTTGTCCTCTAAAATATTGATGGAAACCAGGTTTAATTGCCTGTTTCAGTGTTGTACTTCATTACTACGTGATGCAATCCAGAAAAAGCCCAGGATCTAGCCATCAAGTATGAGAAATATACGAAAGAATGAGCCTGATGAGAGCAAATCCCAGACCTAACCTAGACCTAACATGAATTATTCTCTAAAATATTGATCAAAACCAGGTTTAATTGACTGTTTCAGTGTGGTACCACATTACTACGTGATCCAATCCAGAAATAGCCCAGGATCTAGCCATGAAGTATGAGAAATATGCGAAAGCATGAGCCTGATGAGGGCAAATCCTAGACCTAACCCAGACCTAACATGCGTTATTCTGTAAAATTTTTATCAAGACCAGGTTTAATTGAATGTTTCATTGTGGTACCTCATTACTACGTGATCAAAACCAGAAAAAACCCAGGATCCGTTCAACAAGTATGTGAAGAATGCGAAAGTATGAGTCTGATGAGGTCAAATCCCAGGCCTAACCTAGACCTAACATGCGTTATCCTCAAAAATATTGATCGAAACCTGGTTTAATCGACTGTTTCAGTGTGGTACCACATTACTACGTGATCCAAACCAGAAAAAACCCAGGATCCGTTCAACAAGTATGTGAAGAATGCGAAAGTATGAGTCTGATGGGTGAAAATCCCAGTCCTAACCTAGACCTAACATGCGTTATCCTCTAAAATATTGATCGAAACCTGGTTTAATCGACTGTTTCAGTGTGGTACCACATTACTACGTGATCCAAACCAGAAAAAACCCAGGATCCGTTCAACAAGCATGTGAAGAATGCGATAGTATGAGTCTGATGAGTGAAAATCCCAGGCCTAACCTAGACCTAACATGCGTTATCCTCTAAAATATTGATCGAAAACAGGTTTAATCGACTGTTTCAGTGTGGTACCACACTACTTCGTGATCCAAACCAGAAAAAACCCAGGATCTGTTCAACAAGTATGTGAAAAACGCTAAACTGTGTGCCTGATGAGGGCAAATCTTAGACCTAACCCAGACCTAAGATGCGTTAACCTCTAAAATATTTATCCAGACCAGGTTTAATTGAATGTTTCAGTGTGGTACCACGTTACTACGTGATCCAAACTAGAAAATACCCAGGATCCGTTCAACAAGTATGTGAAGAATCCAATAGTATGAGTCTGATGAGTGAAAATCCCAGGCCTAACCTAGACCTAACATGCGTTATCCTCTAAAATATTGATCGAAACCTGGTTTAATCGACTGTTTCAGTGTGGTACCACATTACTATGTGATCCAAACCAGAAAATAACCCAGGATCTGTTCAAGGAGTATGTGAAGTGTGCGAAAGTATGAGTCTGATGAGATCAAATCCCAGACCTCTCCCAGACCTAACTTGCGTTATCCCCTAAAATATTGATCGAAACCAGGTTTAATCGACTGTTTCAGTGTGGTACCACATTACTACGTGATCCAAACCAGAAAAAACCCAGGATCCGTTCAACAAGTATGTGAAGAATGCGGTAGTATGAGTCTGATGAGTGAAAATCCCAGACCTAACCTAGACCTAACGTGCGTTATCCTCTAAAATATTGATCCAGACCAGGTTTAATTGAATGTTTCAGCGTGGTACCACACTACTACGTGATCCAAACCAGAAAAAACCCAGGATCTGTTCAACAAGTGTGTGAAAAACGCGAAAGTATGAGCCTGATGACGGCAAATCCCAGACATATCCCAGACCTAACTTGCGTTGTCCTCTAAGATATTGATGGAAACCAGGTTTAATTGACTGTTTCAGTGTTGTACTTCATTACTACGTGATGCAATCCAGAAAAAGCCCAGGAGCTAGCCATCAAGTATGAGAAATATGCGAAAGAATGAGCCTGATGAGAGCAAATCCCAGGCCTAACCTAGACCTAACATGAATTATTCTCTAAAATATTGATCGAAACCAGGTTTAATTGACTGTTTCAGTGTGGTCCCACATTACTACGTGATCCAAACCAGAAAAAACCCAGGATCTGTTCAACAAGTGTGTGAAAAACGCGAAAGTATGAGCCTGATGACGGCAAATCCCAGACATATCCCAGACCTAACTTGCGTTGTCCTCTAAGATACTGATGGAAACCAGGTTTAATTGACTGTTTCAGTGTTGTACTTCATTACTACGTGATGCAATCCAGAAAAAGCCCAGGAGCTAGCCATCAAGTATGAGAAATATGCGAAAGAATGAGCCTGATGAGAGCAAATCCCAGGCCTAACCTAGACCTAACATGAATTATTCTCTAAAATATTGATCGAAACCTGGTTTAATTGACTGTTTCAGTGTGGTCCCACATTACTACGTGATCCAAACCAGAAAAAACCCAGGATCCGTTCAACAAGTATGTGAAGAATGCGAAACTATGAGTCTGATGAGGTCAAACCCAAACCATTCCCAGACTTAACTTGCGTTATCCTCTAAAATATTGATCGAAACCAGGTTTAATCGACTGTTTCAGTGTGGTACCACATTACTACGTGATCCAAACCAGAAAAATTCCAGGATCTAGCCATCAAGTATGTGAAGAATGCGAAAGTATGAGTCTGATGCGGGCAAATCCCAGACCTATCCCAGACCTAACTTGCGTTATCCACTAAAATATTGATCGAAACCAGGTTTAATTGACCGTTTCAGTGTGGTACCACATTACTACGTGATCCAAACCAGAAAAAACCCAGGATCCGTTCAACAAGTATGTGAAAAATGCGAAAGTATGAGTCTGATGAGTGAAATTCCCAGGGCAAACCTAGACCTAACATGCGTTATCCTCTAAAATATTGATCGAAACCAGGTTTAATCGACTGTTTCAGTGTGGTACCACATTACTATGTGATCCAAACCAGAAAAAACCCAGGATCTGTTCAACAAGTATGTGAAAAACGCTAAACTGTGAGCCTGATGAGGGCATATCTTAGACCTAACCCAGACCTAAGATGCGATATCCTCTAAAATATTTATCCAGACCAGGTTTCATTGAATGTTTCATTGTGGTACCTCATTACTACGTGATCAAAACCAGAAAAAACCCAGGATCCGTTCAACAAGTATGTGAAGAATGCGAAAGTATGAGTCTGATGGGTGAAAATCCCAGGCCTAACCTAGACCTAACATGCGTTATCCTCTAAAATATTGATCGAAACCTGGTTTAATCGACTGTTTCAGTGTGGTGCCACATTACTATGTGATCCAAACCAGAAAAATTCCAGGATCTAGCCATCAAGTATGTGAAGAATGCGAAAGTATGAGTCTGATGAGGGCAAATCCCAGACCTATCCCAGACCTAACTTGCGTTATCCACTAAAATATTGATCGAAACCAGGTTTAATTGACCGTTTCAGTGTGGTACCACATTACTACGTGATCCAAACCAGAAAAAACCCAGGATCCGTTCAACAAGTATGTGAAAAATGCGAAAGTATGAGTCCGATCAGTGAAAATCTCAGGCCTTACCTAGACCTAACTTGCGTTGTCGTCTAAAATATTGATTGAAACCAGGTTTCATTGACTGTTTCAGTGTGGTACCACATTACTACGTGATCCAAACCAGAAAAAACCCAGGATCCGTTCAACAAGTATGTGAAGAATGCGAAAGTATGAGTCTGATGAGTGAAAATCCCAGGCCTAACCTAGACCTAACATGCGCTGTCCTCTAAAATATTGATGGAAACCAGGTTTCATTGACAGTTTCAGTGTGGTACCACAATACTACGTGGTCCAAACCAGAAAAAACCCAGGATCAGTTCAACAAGTATGTGAAGAATGCGAAAGTATGAGTCTGATGAGTGTAATTCCCAGGGCTAACCTAGCCCTAACATGCGTTGTCCTCTAAAATATTGATGGAAACCAGGTTTCATTGACTGTTTCAGTGTGGTACTACATTACTACGTGATGCAATCCAGAAAAAGCCCAGGATCTAGCCAACAAGTATGAGAAATATGCGAAAGAATGAGCCTGATGAGAGCAAATCCCAGACCTAACATAGACCTAACATGAATTATTCTCTAAAATATTGAGCGAAACCAGGTTTAATGGACTGTTTCAGTGTGGTCCCACATTACTACGTGATCCAAACCAGAAATAACCCAGGATCCGTTCAACAAGTATGTGAAGAATGCGAAAGTATGAGTCTGATGAGTGAAAATCCCAGGCCTAACCTAGACCTAACATGCGCTGTCCTCTAAAATATTGATGGAAACCAGGTTTCATTGACAGTTTCAGTGTGGTACCACAATACTACGTGATCCAAACCAGAAAAAACCCAGGGTCTCTTCAACAAGTATGTGGAAAACGCGAAAGTATGAGCCTGATGAGGGCAAACCCCAGACATATCCCAGACCAAACTTGCGTTGTCCTCTAAGATATTTATGGAAACCAGGTTTAATTGACTGCTTCAGTGTTGTACTTCATTACTACGTGATGCAATCCAGAAAAAGCCCAGGATCTAGCCATCAAGTATGAGAAGTATGCGAAAGTATGAGCCTGATGAGGGCAAATCCCAGGCCTAACCTAGACCTAACATGCGTTATCCTCCAAAATATTGATCGAAACCTGGTTTAATCGACTGTTTCAGTGTGGTACCACATTACTATGTGATCCAAACCAGAAAATAACCCAGGATCTGTTCAAGGAGTATGTGAAGTGTGCGAAAGTATGAGTCTGATGAGGTCAAATCCCAGACCTATCCCAGACCTAACTTGCGTTATCCTCTAAAATATTGATCGAAACCAGGTTTAATGGACTGTTTCAGTGTGGTACCACACTACTTCGTGATCCATACCAGAAAAAACCCAGGATCTGTTCGACAAGTATGTGAAGAACGCTAAACTGTGAGCCTGATGAGGGGAAGATGAGGGCAATCTTAGACCTAACCCAGACCTAAGATGCGTTATCCTCTAAAATATTTATCCAGACCAGGTTTCATTGAATGGTTCAGTGTGGTACCACTTTACTACGTGATCGAATCCAGAAATAGCCTAGGATCTAGCCATGAAGTATGAGAAATATGCGAAAGTAAGAGCCTGATGAGGGCAAATCCTAGACCTATCCCAGACCTAACTTGCGTTATCCTCTAAAATATTGATCGAAACCAGGTTTAATTGACGGTTTCAGCGTGGTACCACATTACTACGTGATACAATCCAGAAAGAGCCCAGGATCTAGCCATGAAGTATGAGAAATATGCGAAAGTATGAGCCTGATGAGGGCAAATCCCAGGCCTAACCTAGACCTAACATGCGTTATCCTCCAAAATATTGATCGAAACCTGGTTTAATCGACTGTTTCAGTGTGGTACCACATTACTATGTGATCCAAACCAGAAAATAACCCAGGATCTGTTCAAGGAGTATGTGAAGTGTGCGAAAGTATGAGTCTGATGAGGTCAAATCCCACACCTATCCCAGACCTAACTTGCGTTATCCTCTAAAATATTGATCGAAACCAGGTTTAATCGACTGTTTCAGTGTGGTACCACATTACTATGTGATCCAAACCAGAAAAAATCCAGGATCTGTTCAACAAGTATGTGAAAAACGCTAAACTGTGTGCCTGATGAGGGCAAATCTTAGACCTAACCCAGACCTAAGATGCGTTAACCTCTAAAATATTTATCCAGACCAGGTTTAATTGAATGTTTCAGTGTGGTACCACGTTACTACGTGATCCAAACTAGAAAATACCCAGGATCCGTTCAACAAGTATGTGAAGAATCCAATAGTATGAGTCTGATGAGTGAAAATCCCAGGCCTAACCTAGACCTAACATGCGTTATCCTCTAAAATATTGATCGAAACCTGGTTTAATCGACTGTTTCAGTGTGGTACCACATTACTATGTGATCCAAACCAGAAAATAACCCAGGATCTGTTCAAGGAGTATGTGAAGTGTGCGAAAGTATGAGTCTCATGAGGTCAAATCCCAGACCTATCCCAGACCTAACTTGCGTTATCCTCTAAAATATTGTTCGAAACCAGGTTTAATCGACTGTTTCAGTGTGGTACCACATTACTACGTGATCCAAACCAGAAAAAACCCAGGATCCGTTCAACAAGTATGTGAAGAATGCGAAAGTATGAGTCTGATGAGTGAAAATCCCAGGCCTAACCTAGACCTAACATGCGTTATCCTCAAAAATATTGATCGAAACCTGGTTTAATCGACTGTTTCAGTGTGGTACCACATTACTATGTGATCCAAACCAGAAAAAACCCAGGATCTGTTCAACAAGTATGTGAAAAACGCTAAACTGTGAGCCTGATGAGGGCATATCTTAGACCTAACCCAGACCTAAGATGCGTTAACCTCTAAAATATTTATCCAGACCAGGTTTCATTGAATGTTTCAGTGTGGTACCACTTTACTACGTGATTCAATCCAAAATTAGCCCAGGATCTAGCCATGAAGTATGAGAAATATGCGAAAGTAAGAGCGTGATGAGGGCAAATCCTAGACCTATCCCAGACCTAACTTGCGTTATCCTCTAAAATATTTATCAAGACCAGGTTTAATTGAATGTTTCAGTGTGGTACCACATTACTACGTGATCCAAACTAGAAAAAACCCAGGATCCGTTCAACAAGTATGTGTAGAATGCGAAAGTATGAGTCTGATGAGTGAAAATCCCAGGCCTAACCTAGACCTAACTTGCGTTATCCTCTAAAATATTGTTCGAAACCAGGTTTAATCGACTGTTTCAGTGTGGTACCACATTAGTACGTGATCCAAACCAGAAAAAACCCAGGATCCGTTCAACAAGTATGTGAAGAATGCGAAAGTATGAGCCTGATGACGGCAAATCCCAGACATATCCCAGACCTAACTTGCGTTGTCCTCTAAGATATTGATGGAAACCAGGTTTAATTGACTGTTTCAGTGTTGTACTTCATTACTACGTGATGCAATCCAGAAAAAGCCCAGGAGCTAGCCATCAAGTATGAGAAATATGCGAAAGAATGAGCCTGATGAGAGCAAATCCCAGGCCTAACCTAGACCTAACATGAATTATTCTCTAAAATATTGATCGAAACCAGGTTTAATTGACTGTTTCAGTGTGGTCCCACATTACTACGTGATCCAAACCAGAAAAAACCCAGGATCCGTTCAACAAGTATGTGAAGAATGCGAAAGTATGAGTCTGATGAGGTCAAATCCCAGACCATTCCCAGACTTAACTTGCGTTATCCTCTAAAATATTGATCGAAACCAGGTTTAATCGACTGTTTCAGTGTGGTGCCACATTACTACGTGATCCAAACCAGAAAAATTCCAGGATCTAGCCATCAAGTATGTGAAGAATGCGAAAGTATGAGTCTGATGAGGGCAAATCCCAGACCTATCCCAGACCTAACTTGCGTTATCCACTAAAATATTGATCGAAACCAGGTTTAATTGACCGTTTCAGTGTGGTACCACATTACTACGTGATCCAAACCAGAAAAAACCCAGGATCCGTTCAACAAGTATGTGAAAAATGCGAAAGTATGAGTCCGATCAGTGAAAATCTCAGGCCTTACCTAGACCTAACTTGCGTTGTCGTCTAAAATATTGATTGAAACCAGGTTTCATTGACTGTTTCAGTGTGGTACCACATTACTACGTGATCCAAACCAGAAAAAACCCAGGATCCGTTCAACAAGTATGTGAAGAATGCGAAAGTATGAGTCTGATGAGTGAAAATCCCAGGCCTAACCTAGACCTAACATGCGCTGTCCTCTAAAATATTGATGGAAACCAGGTTTCATTGACAGTTTCAGTGTGGTACCACAATACTACGTGGTCCAAACCAGAAAAAACCCAGGATCAGTTCAACAAGTATGTGAAGAATGCGAAAGTATGAGTCTGATGAGTGTAATTCCCAGGGCTAACCTAGCCCTAACATGCGTTGTCCTCTAAAATATTGATGGAAACCAGGTTTCATTGACTGTTTCAGTGTGGTACTACATTACTACGTGATGCAATCCAGAAAAAGCCCAGGATCTAGCCAACAAGTATGAGAAATATGCGAAAGAATGAGCCTGATGAGAGCAAATCCCAGACCTAACATAGACCTAACATGAATTATTCTCTAAAATATTGAGCGAAACCAGGTTTAATGGACTGTTTCAGTGTGGTCCCACATTACTACGTGATCCAAACCAGAAATAACCCAGGATCCGTTCAACAAGTATGTGAAGAATGCGAAAGTATGAGTCTGATGAGTGAAAATCCCAGGCCTAACCTAGACCTAACATGCGCTGTCCTCTAAAATATTGATGGAAACCAGGTTTCATTGACAGTTTCAGTGTGGTACCACAATACTACGTGATCCAAACCAGAAAAAACCCAGGGTCTCTTCAACAAGTATGTGGAAAACGCGAAAGTATGAGCCTGATGAGGGCAAACCCCAGACATATCCCAGACCAAACTTGCGTTGTCCTCTAAGATATTTGTGGAAACCAGGTTTAATTGACTGCTTCAGTGTTGTACTTCATTACTACGTGATGCAATCCAGAAAAAGCCCAGGATCTAGCCATCAAGTATGAGAAGTATGCGAAAGTATGAGCCTGATGAGGGCAAATCCCAGGCCTAACCTAGACCTAACATGCGTTATCCTCCAAAATATTGATCGAAACCTGGTTTAATCGACTGTTTCAGTGTGGTACCACATTACTATGTGATCCAAACCAGAAAATAACCCAGGATCTGTTCAAGGAGTATGTGAAGTGTGCGAAAGTATGAGTCTGATGAGGTCAAATCCCAGACCTATCCCAGACCTAACTTGCGTTATCCTCTAAAATATTGATCGAAACCAGGTTTAATGGACTGTTTCAGTGTGGTACCACACTACTTCGTGATCCATACCAGAAAAAACCCAGGATCTGTTCGACAAGTATGTGAAGAACGCTAAACTGTGAGCCTGATGAGGGGAAGATGAGGGCAATCTTAGACCTAACCCAGACCTAAGATGCGTTATCCTCTAAAATATTTATCCAGACCAGGTTTCATTGAATGGTTCAGTGTGGTACCACTTTACTACGTGATCGAATCCAGAAATAGCCTAGGATCTAGCCATGAAGTATGAGAAATATGCAAAAGTAAGAGCCTGATGAGGGCAAATTCTAGACCTATCCCAGACCTAACTTGCGTTATCCTCTAAAATATTGATCGAAACCAGGTTTAATTGACGGTTTCAGCGTGGTACCACATTACTACGTGATACAATCCAGAAAGAGCCCAGGATCTAGCCATGAAGTATGAGAAATATGCGAAAGTATGAGCCTGATGAGGGCAAATCCCAGGCCTAACCTAGACCTAACATGCGTTATCCTCCAAAATATTGATCGAAACCTGGTTTAATCGACTGTTTCAGTGTGGTACCACATTACTATGTGATCCAAACCAGAAAATAACCCAGGATCTGTTCAAGGAGTATGTGAAGTGTGCGAAAGTATGAGTCTGATGAGGTCAAATCCCACACCTATCCCAGACCTAACTTGCGTTATCCTCTAAAATATTGATCGAAACCAGGTTTAATCGACTGTTTCAGTGTGGTACCACATTACTATGTGATCCAAACCAGAAAAAATCCAGGATCTGTTCAACAAGTATGTGAAAAACGCTAAACTGTGTGCCTGATGAGGGCAAATCTTAGACCTAACCCAGACCTAAGATGCGTTAACCTCTAAAATATTTATCCAGACCAGGTTTAATTGAATGTTTCAGTGTGGTACCACGTTACTACGTGATCCAAACTAGAAAATACCCAGGATCCGTTCAACAAGTATGTGAAGAATCCAATAGTATGAGTCTGATGAGTGAAAATCCCAGGCCTAACCTAGACCTAACATGCGTTATCCTCTAAAATATTGATCGAAACCTGGTTTAATCGACTGTTTCAGTGTGGTACCACATTACTATGTGATCCAAACCAGAAAATAACCCAGGATCTGTTCAAGGAGTATGTGAAGTGTGCGAAAGTATGAGTCTCATGAGGTCAAATCCCAGACCTATCCCAGACCTAACTTGCGTTATCCTCTAAAATATTGTTCGAAACCAGGTTTAATCGACTGTTTCAGTGTGGTACCACATTACTACGTGATCCAAACCAGAAAAAACCCAGGATCCGTTCAACAAGTATGTGAAGAATGCGAAAGTATGAGTCTGATGGGTGAAAATCCCAGTCCTAACCTAGACCTAACATGCGTTATCCTCTAAAATATTGATCGAAACCTGGTTTAATCGACTGTTTCAGTGTGGTACCACATTACTATGTGATCCAAACCAGAAAATAACCCAGGATCTGTTCAAGGAGTATGTGAAGTGTGCGAAAGTATGAGTCTGATGTGAGGCTGAGTTGCCTCAGGGACGAGGTGACCGAGGAGATATCGGAGAGGATCTCCTCGTCCCTGAGGCGGGTGGAGAAAGTCGCCGCTGCCTGCGCCTTTAAGGGGCAGAAAAGCGGTGGCGCGGAGGCCCTGAAGGCCGCGGCGGAGGAAATGAGGGCGGCGGCGCGGGAGCTCAGAGGGCGGAACGCCCGTCTGCAGCTCCTGTTGGAGGAGGAGCGACAAGGGAGGAGGAGGGCAGAGGCGCTGTGGAACAGCGCGGCCCTCCCTCCCATCCTCCCTCCTCCTCCACCGCCGCGTCCCTCGGCGGAGGTAAATAAGCGGAGTGCGGCGGCAGTGGTGCGGGGCACCGCGGGCCCCTCCACCCGCACTCCGCCCGTGAAGAAGTCCCCGTCCTCCTCAGAAGACGATCTTCTGAGGAGGATTGGGGACATGATTGATGGCAAGCTGGCCGCCTTCCGGGAGGAGCTCCTCGCCGGAAGAGCGGTCAGCAGGAAGGCGGTGCCTCCCCGACCTGTTCCGGTACAGTCGGGGAAGGCAAAGAAGGGCGGAGTGAAGGCTCCGCCCAGCGTTGCGGCACCAGGGCCCCGGGTCGCGACCCCCAAGGGGGGTGGTGTACCCGTGGTCGCGGTGGTCGCGTCCTCCACAGCACCCTCCCAAGGGGGGGTGGCGTGGAGTGAGGTGGTGGGGCGGAAGGCGAAGCGGGCGGCGAGGAAGGCCTCGCAACCGCAGCCTCCGCCTCCGCCGCCGGCGGCCAAGGTAAAGGCCGCGAAGGTCGGGAAGGCACGACCAGGTCGTCCCCCAAAAACGGCAGCGGTGACGCTGACCGTTGCGCAGGGGGGCGACCTGACCCTCGCGGAGGCGATGCGGCTCGCCAGGGAGAATATCTCCCTGGAAGAGCTGGGCATCGCCTCCGTGAGGGCGAAGAGGGCCGTGACCGGGGGTCTCTTGCTGGAGATCGCCGGTGCAGAAGGCGGCGCGAAGGCGGATCGTCTCGCCCAGAGGCTCCGGGAGCAGCTGGGCGAGCGAGGTGTCCGGGTCGCCCGGCCCACGAAGCGCACGGAGATGCGCGTTTGTGGGCTGGACGACTCGGTCAGCGCACAGGATGTGTCCCGTGCCCTTGCGAGGGCGGGGGACTGTCCTGTGGAGGACCTGCGGATCGGAGAGATCCGCAGGTCGCCCTCCGGCCTCGGGTCGGTGTGGGCCCGGTGCCCCCTCTCCGCCGCCCGTAAGGTGGCGGAATCCGGGAGGGTGTTGGTGGGGTGGGTTTCGGCGCGAGTGGAAATCCTCGCGCCGCGCCCGCTCCAGTGTCACCGCTGCCTCGAATTGGGGCACGTGAGGCAGTGGTGCACCTCGCCGGTGGACCGCAGCGGTCAGTGTTACCGCTGCGGTGCCAAAGAGCACCGTGCGAGCCAGTGCTCGGCGGCCCCCCACTGCCCGCTGTGTGCGGACATGGGGAGGCCAGCCGATCACAGGGTGGGGAGCAAGAAGTGCTCCCCCCCCTCCCGGAAGGAGAGGAAGAGGCGGGCTGCACCGGCTCCGGTGCCGAGGGCGTTGGCATCGTCCTCCATGGAGGTGGACGGTGCTACGGGGACGGACGGCCGGGAGGAGGCTGGCGCGGCCATTAATTAATGCCGCCCCGCCTCCTCCTCCAGGCCAACCTCAACCACTGCCGCGCGGCACAGGACTTGATGTCCCAAGTCCTCGCGGAGTGGGGGGTTGGCCTGGCGGTCGCCGCCGAGCCGTACCGCGTCCCTGATCACCCTCATTGGGTGGGCGACGCGGACGGCTTGGTGGCGACGGTATGGGGAGGGGGCGACGGGTCCCCACCGTTCTCCTTGTTGGAGCGCGGTCGGGGATTCGTCGCCGTGGACTGGGGGGGAGTCGCTGTGGTGGGGTGCTACATTTCGCCCCGTAGCGGTCACGCTGCGTTCGAGCTGTACTTGGCCGAGGTCGCGGCATGCGTGCAGCGCTACGCGGCCCGGCCGGTGCTGGTCCTGGGGGATTTTAATGCCAAGTCGGTGGCTTGGGGATCCCCCAGGACCTCCGTTCGCGGCGGGATCCTGGGCGATTGGGCGGCGGGGCTCGACCTCCGGGTATTGAACCGGGGGTCGGAGCACACATGCGTGCGGCGATATGGGGGGTCCATCGTGGATGTTGGATTCGCGACCCCCAACGCCGTGCGCATGGTGTCGGGTTGGCACGTGGTCGCGGGGGCAGAGACACTCTCCGATCACCGGTACATCCGGATGGAGGTCTCTGCCGCCGCGAGTGCATCCCGACACGGCCGCCTGCGTGGCACCCCACCACGCCGCTGGGCGCTTCGGCGCCTGGACAAGGACGCCCTGATGGCAGCTGCCCTCGCTGCAACTTGGCCGCAGGGAGCGGCCGAGTTGCCGAGCATAGAGGAGGAGGTCGCCCGGCTCGGAGCATTGGTCGCGGGTATTTGCGACGCGGCGATGCCTCGGGTCGGGCGGGCTTCTCCTCGCCGGGCGGTGTACTGGTGGTCGGACGCGATCGCGGAATTGCGAGTCGCGACTGTCCGCGCCCGACGCCAGTACACCCGCGCGCGCCGTCGTCAACGTACAGGCGACGGCGTGGCGCGAGCGGGGGCAGCTGATGACCTGTATGGAGCATACCGCGTGGCGCGGGTTGCTCTGCAGGTCGCCATCAAACGGGCCAAGACCCAGGCATGGAAGGAGCTCCTCCAGACCCTTGATGACGATCCATGGGGGCGCCCATATAAGGTGGTGCTGAATAAGCTCCGCCCGTGGGCGCCCCCCGTCACCGAGGGTCTTGACCCCCGGCTGCTGGAGGACGTGGTCAATACACTCTTCCCAATTGGGGAGAGGGGACCGCGTCCTCCGGCGGCGGCGGCTGTCCCAGTGGAGTGGACGGCCGAGCTGGGGGTCACGCAGGAGGAGCTGGCAGCGGCCATCAGACGGCTCGGGGTTCGTAACACGGCCCCGGGTCCGGATGGTGTGCCCGGCCGGGTTTGGGTCTTGACCAAGGGCGTCCTTGGGGCCGACCTCAGGCGGTTGTTCGACCGCTGCCTGAGGGACGGGCGATTCCCCCCCAGTTGGAAGGTGGCGAGGATGGTCCTCCTCCGGAAGGAGGGTCGGCCCGCGGAGTCTCCCTCCGCATACCGGCCCATTTGTCTCCTCGACGAGGTGGGCAAGCTCTTCGAGCGTGTGATTGCTGCCCGCCTCGTCGAGCACCTGTCGCGGGGTGATCCCGGTCTGGCCGACTGCCAGTTCGGTTTCCGGGGGGGCCGATCGACTATCGACGCGATAGGTCGTGTGAGGGCCCTCTCGGAGGCGGCCGTCTCCCGGGGAGGGGTGGCATTGGCAATATCCTTGGATATTGCCAATGCCTTTAACACCCTCCCCTGGGAAGAGATAAGGAGGGGGCTCGAATATCATCGTGTCCCCCCTTGTCTCAGGGCGATCGTCGGGGATTATCTCCGCGGCAGGTGGATCGAGTATCCGGGCCGGGATGGTGATATGCGGAGGGAGGTGTACTGCGGTGTTCCGCAGGGGTCGGTCCTCGGGCCACTCCTGTGGAACATCGCGTACGACTCGGTGTTGCGGGCCGGCCTCCCCGACGGCGTCAGCACGGTGTGTTATGCGGATGACACACTGGTGCTGGCCGTCGGGGCGCACTGGGGGAGGGCCATGCGTCGCGCGGAGGAGGGGTCGCAACGCGTCGTCGACCGGATCAGGGGGATGGGGATGACGGTGGCGGTCCATAAGACCGAGGTGATTGCGTTTCATTCACCTCGGCAGGATCCGCCACCCCCTCTGATTCGGGTGGGTGGGGCTGACATCGAGGTGAAGCCCCAGATCAGGTATCTGGGGCTGATCCTCGATAGCCACTGGCGTTTCGAGAAGCATTTCCGCTGCCTGGTCCCCCGGTTGGAAAGGATGGTTGCGGCTCTGGGCCGGATCCTGCCCAACCTGGGGGGCCCGGCGGGCCGAGTTCGTCGCCTCTATGTGGCAATGGTCCAGTCGGTGGCCCTATACGGGGCCCCCGTCTGGGCGGACGACCTGGCTGCCTCCCGGCGCAGCATGACTATGCTGCGTCGGGTGCAGAGGCGCATGGCGCTCAGGGTCGTCCGCGGGTATCGGACCATGTCACATGGGGCGGCGACGGTTCTAGCGGGGATGCCGCCCATGGACCTGCTCGCGCGATCGCACGCGGTGATGTACCGGCACCGCGTCGACCGTCGCGCGGGGGTGGGGGCGGTCCCGGGCGGGCAGGAACCTGCTTGGGGCGATTTGAAGCGCCAGGCCCGGCAGTCCGTGTTGCTCGCGTGGCAGGAGCGGCTGGCTCTGCCAACCGCGGGGCACCGGACTGTCGGGGCTGTTCGGCCACTCCTGAAGGAGTGGCTGGACAGAGGCCATGGCAGCCTCACCTACCGGCTGGCACAGGTGTTTTCCGGGCATGGCAGCTTCGGAAGATACCTGTGCCGGATAGGGAAGGAGCCGACGGCGCGTTGCTGCCACTGCGACGCTGAGCAGGACACGGCGGATCATACCCTGGAGGTATGCCCCGCGTGGGAGGGGGAGCGCCGTGTCCTGGTCGGCGTCGTCGGGCGGGATGTCTCGCTGCCGGGCGTGGTGCGCGCCATGCTCGGCAGCGAGGAGAAGTGGAGGGCCGTGGCCTCCTTCTGCGAGAACGTAATGTTGCAGAAGGAGGCCGCGGGGAGGGAGCGCGAGCTTCAGCGGCGCGCTGAAGCTCGCGCTCGTGCGGTGGCCCGAGGTCGTCGCCCGGTCGCGAGGCGTCGCGGGCGGCCGCCTCGGCGTGGCGGATGACCTAGGCTGGGAGGGGGGTCCTGAGGGGACCCTCCTCCCGCCAGGCGGCGCCGGGTCGGACCGGTTGGGGGTAGAAGTGCCTCCCCCTACCGGTCCGACGCAAGGGGAGGCACCCTCGGCGGTCTGGTGCGGCCATGAACGCCCGGTCGCCGAGGGGTGGAAACGGGGTCGCGGGCGGTTGCGAGTTGGGGCTCGCAGCCGCCACTAAACGCGGCCCCGGGACGGATAGCGGCGGGATGGAGTGGCCCCGTCCCGCCGCTATGAGGCAGTGTGTCTACTGGGGGGACCGATTGTCCCCCCGGGGGATGGGCGCGAAAGCGCGGGCACGGGGAGGATACCGGAAGAATGCTTCGAGCGATTCCCGGTATCCTCCCAAAACGTGCCGAAGGGTCACCGTGGGGTTTTTAGTGGGTAGGTCCCGCGCCTGTCGTTGTACGGGCGCGGGGAATCCCACACACCCCTCCCACCTCTCCCCAAGGAGGTGGGAGGGAGTCTTTCGAAGATTTTCCCCACGACAAAAAAAAAAAAAAAAAAAAAAAAAAAAAAAAAAAAAAAAAAAAGTATGAGTCTGATGAGATCAAATCCCAGACCTCTCCCAGACCTAACTTGCGTTATCCCCTAAAATATTGATCGAAACCAGGTTTAATCGACTGTTTCAGTGTGGTACCACATTACTACGTGATCCAAACCAGAAAAAACCCAGGATCCGTTCAACAAGTATGTGAAGAATGCGGTAGTATGAGTCTGATGAGTGAAAATCCCAGACCTAACCTAGACCTAACGTGCGTTATCCTCTAAAATATTGATCCAGACCAGGTTTAATTGAATGTTTCAGCGTGGTACCACACTACTACGTGATCCAAACCAGAAAAAACCCAGGATCTGTTCAACAAGTGTGTGAAAAACGCGAAAGTATGAGCCTGATGACGGCAAATCCCAGACATATCCCAGACCTAACTTGCGTTGTCCTCTAAGATATTGATGGAAACCAGGTTTAATTGACTGTTTCAGTGTTGTACTTCATTACTACGTGATGCAATCCAGAAAAAGCCCAGGAGCTAGCCATCAAGTATGAGAAATATGCGAAAGAATGAGCCTGATGAGAGCAAATCCCAGGCCTAACCTAGACCTAACATGAATTATTCTCTAAAATATTGATCGAAACCAGGTTTAATTGACTGTTTCAGTGTGGTCCCACATTACTACGTGATCCAAACCAGAAAAAACCCAGGATCCGTTCAACAAGTATGTGAAGAATGCGGTAGTATGAGTCTGATGAGTGAAAATCCCAGACCTAACCTAGACCTAACATGCGTTGTCCTCTAAAATATTGATCCAGACCAGGTTTAATTGAATGTTTCAGTGTCGTACCACACTACTACGTGATCCAAACCAGAAAAAACCCAGGATCTGTTCAACAAGTGTGTGAAAAACGCGAAAGTATGAGCCTGATGACGGCAAATCCCAGACATATCCCAGACCTAACTTGCGTTGTCCTCTAAGATATTGATGGAAACCAGGTTTAATTGACTGTTTCAGTGTTGTACTTCATTACTACGTGATGCAATCCAGAAAAAGCCCAGGAGCTAGCCATCAAGTATGAGAAATATGCGAAAGAATGAGCCTGATGAGAGCAAATCCCAGGCCTAACCTAGACCTAACATGAATTATTCTCTAAAATATTGATCGAAACCAGGTTTAATTGACTGTTTCAGAGTGGTCCCACATTACTACGTGATCCAAACCAGAAAAAACCCAGGATCCGTTCAACAAGTATGTGAAGAATGCGAAAGTATGAGTCTGATGAGGTCAAATCCCAGACCATTCCCAGACTTAACTTTTTTTTTTTTTTTTTTTTTTTTTTTTTTTTTTTTGTCGTGGGGAAAATCTTCGAAAGACTCCCTCCCACCTCCTTGGGGAGAGGTTGGAGGGGTGTGTGGGATTCCCCGCGCCCGTACAACGACAGGCGCGGGACCTACCCACTAAAAACCCCACGGTGACCCTTCGGCACGCTTTGGGAGGATACCGGGAATCGCTCGAAGCATTCTTCCGGTATACTCCCCGTGCCCGCGCTTTCGCGCCCATCCCCCGGGGGGACAATCGGTCCCCCCAGTAGACACACTGCCTCATAGCGGCGGGACGGGGCCACTCCATCCCGCCGCTATCCTTCCCGGGGCCGCATTTAGTGGCGGCTGCGAGCCCCAACTCGCAACCGCCCGCGACCCCGTTTCCACCCCTCGGCGGCCGGGTGTTCATGGCCGCACCAGACCGCCGAGGGTGCCTCGCCTTGAGTCGGACCGGTAGGGGGAGGCACTCCTACCCCCAACCGATCCGACCCGGCGCCGCCTGGCGGGAGGAGGGTCCCCTCAGGACCCCCCTCCCAGCCTAGGTCATCCGCCACGCCGAGGCGGCCGCCCGCGACGCCTCGCGACCGGGCGACGACCTCGGGCCACCGCACGAGCGCGAGCTTCAGCGCGGCGCTGAAGCTCGCGCTCCCTCCCCGCGGCCTCCTTCTGCAACATTACGTTCTCGCAGAAGGAGGCCACGGCCCTCCACTTCTCCTCGCTGCCGAGCATGGCGCGCACCGCGCCCGGCAGCGAGACATCCCGGCCGACGACGCCGACCAGGACACGGCGCTCCCCCTCCCACGCGGGGCATACCTCCAGGGTATGATCCGCCGTGTCCTGCTCAGCGTCGCAGTGGCAGCAACGCGCCGTCGGCTCCTTCCCTATCCGGCACAGGTATCTTCCGAAGCTGCCATGCCCAGAAAATACCTGTGCCATCCGGTAGGTGAGGCTGCCATGGCCTCTGTCCAGCCACTCCTTCAGGAGTGGCCGAACCGCCCCGACAGTCCGGTGCCCCGCGGTTGGCAGAGCCAGCCGCTCCTGCCACGCGAGCAACACGGACTGCTTCCCAGACTTAACTTGCGTTATCCTCTAAAATATTGATCGAAACCAGGTTTAACCGACTGTTTCAGTGTGGTGCCACATTACTACGTGATCCAAACCAGAAAAATTCCAGGATCTAGCCATCAAGTATGTGAAGAATGCGAAAGTATGAGTCTGATGAGGGCAAATCCCAGACCTATCCCAGACCTAACTTGCGTTATCCACTAAAATATTGATCGAAACCAGGTTTAATTGACCGTTTCAGTGTGGTACCACATTACTACGTGATCCAAACCAGAAAAACCCCAGGATCCGTTCAACAAGTATGTGAAAAATGCGAAAGTATGAGTCCGATCAGTGAAAATCTCAGGCCTTACCTAGACCTAACTTGCGTTGTCGTCTAAAATATTGATTGAAACCAGGTTTCATTGACTGTTTCAGTGTGGTACCACATTACTACGTGATCCAAACCAGAAAAAACCCAGGATCCGTTCAACAAGTATGTGAAGAATGCGAAAGTATGAGTCTGATGAGTGAAAATCCCAGGCCTAACCTAGACCTAACATGCGCTGTCCTCTAAAATATTGATGGAAACCAGGTTTCATTGACAGTTTCAGTGTGGTACCACAATACTACGTGGTCCAAACCAGAAAAAACCCAGGATCAGTTCAACAAGTATGTGAAGAATGCGAAAGTATGAGTCTGATGAGTGTAATTCCCAGGGCTAACCTAGCCCTAACATGCGTTGTCCTCTAAAATATTGATGGAAACCAGGTTTCATTGACTGTTTCAGTGTGGTACTACATTACTACGTGATGCAATCCAGAAAAAGCCCAGGAGCTAGCCATCAAGTATGAGAAATATGCGAAAGAATGAGCCTGATGAGAGCAAATCCCAGGCCTAACCTAGACCTAACATGAATTATTCTCTAAAATATTGATCGAAACCAGGTTTAATTGACTGTTTCAGTGTGGTCCCACATTACTACGTGATCCAAACCAGAAAAAACCCAGGATCCGTTCAACAAGTATGTGAAGAATGCGGTAGTATGAGTCTGATGAGTGAAAATCCCAGACCTAACCTAGACCTAACATGCGTTGTCCTCTAAAATATTGATCCAGACCAGGTTTAATTGAATGTTTCAGCGTCGTACCACACTACTACGTGATCCAAACCAGAAAAAACCCAGGATCTGTTCAACAAGTGTGTGAAAAACGCGAAAGTATGAGCCTGATGACGGCAAATCCCAGACATATCCCAGACCTAACTTGCGTTGTCCTCTAAGATATTGATGGAAACCAGGTTTAATTGACTGTTTCAGTGTTGTACTTCATTACTACGTGATGCAATCCAGAAAAAGCCCAGGAGCTAGCCATCAAGTATGAGAAATATGCGAAAGAATGAGCCTGATGAGAGCAAATCCCAGGCCTAACCTAGACCTAACATGAATTATTCTCTAAAATATTGATCGAAACCAGGTTTAATTGACTGTTTCAGAGTGGTCCCACATTACTACGTGATCCAAACCAGAAAAAACCCAGGATCCGTTCAACAAGTATGTGAAGAATGCGAAAGTATGAGTCTGATGAGGTCAAATCCCAGACCATTCCCAGACTTAACTTGCGTTATCCTCTAAAATATTGATCGAAACCAGGTTTAACCGACTGTTTCAGTGTGGTGCCACATTACTACGTGATCCAAACCAGAAAAATTCCAGGATCTAGCCATCAAGTATGTGAAGAATGCGAAAGTATGAGTCTGATGAGGGCAAATCCCAGACCTATCCCAGACCTAACTTGCGTTATCCACTAAAATATTGATCGAAACCAGGTTTAATTGACCGTTTCAGTGTGGTACCACATTACTACGTGATCCAAACCAGAAAAACCTCAGGATCCGTTCAACAAGTATGTGAAAAATGCGAAAGTATGAGTCCGATCAGTGAAAATCTCAGGCCTTACCTAGACCTAACTTGCGTTGTCGTCTAAAATATTGATTGAAACCAGGTTTCATTGACTGTTTCAGTGTGGTACCACATTACTACGTGATCCAAACCAGAAAAAACCCAGGATCCGTTCAACAAGTATGTGAAGAATGCGAAAGTATGAGTCTGATGAGTGAAAATCCCAGGCCTAACCTAGACCTAACATGCGCTGTCCTCTAAAATATTGATGGAAACCAGGTTTCATTGACAGTTTCAGTGTGGTACCACAATACTACGTGGTCCAAACCAGAAAAAACCCAGGATCAGTTCAACAAGTATGTGAAGAATGCGAAAGTATGAGTCTGATGAGTGTAATTCCCAGGGCTAACCTAGCCCTAACATGCGTTGTCCTCTAAAATATTGATGGAAACCAGGTTTCATTGACTGTTTCAGTGTGGTACTACATTACTACGTGATGCAATCCAGAAAAAGCCCAGGAGCTAGCCATCAAGTATGAGAAATATGCGAAAGAATGAGCCTGATGAGAGCAAATCCCAGGCCTAACCTAGACCTAACATGAATTATTCTCTAAAATATTGATCGAAACCAGGTTTAATTGACTGTTTCAGTGTGGTCCCACATTACTACGTGATCCAAACCAGAAAAAACCCAGGATCCGTTCAACAAGTATGTGAAGAATGCGAAAGTATGAGTCTGATGAGTGAAAATCCCAGGCCTAACCTAGACCTAACATGCGCTGTCCTCTAAAATATTGATGGAAACCAGGTTTCATTGACAGTTTCAGTGTGGTACCACAATACTACGTGATCCAAACCAGAAAAAACCCAGGGTCTCATCAACAAGTATGTGGAAAACGCGAAAGTATGAGCCTGATGAGGGCAAACGCCAGACATATCCCAGACCAAACTTGCGTTGTCCTCTAAGATATTTATGGAAACCAGGTTTAATTGACTGCTTCAGTGTTGTACTTCATTACTACGTGATGCAATCCAGAAAAAGCCCAGGATCTAGCCATCAAGTATGAGAAGTATGCGAAAGTATGAGCCTGATGAGGGCAAATCCCAGGCCTAACCTAGACCTAACATGCGTTATCCTCCAAAATATTGATCGAAACCTGGTTTAATCGACTGTTTCAGTGTGGTACCACATTACTATGTGATCCAAACCAGAAAATAACCCAGGATCTGTTCAAGGAGTATGTGAAGAATGCGAAAGTATGAGTCTGATGAGGTCAAATCCCAGACCTATCCCAGACCTAACTTGCGTTATCCTCTAAAATATTGATCGAAACCAGGTTTAATGGACTGTTTCAGTGTGGTACCACACTACTTCGTGATCCATACCAGAAAAAACCCAGGATCTGTTCGACAAGTATGTGAAGAACGCTAAACTGTGAGCCTGATGAGGGGAAGATGAGGGCAATCTTAGACCTAACCCAGACCTAAGATGCGTTATCCTCTAAAATATTTATCCAGACCAGGTTTCATTGAATGGTTCAGTGTGGTACCACTTTACTACGTGATCCAATCCAGAAATAGCCTAGGATCTAGCCATGAAGTATGAGAAATATGCGAAAGTAAGAGCCTGATGAGGGCAAATCCTAGACCTATCCCAGACCTAACTTGCGTTATCCTCTAAAATATTGATCGAAACCAGGTTTAATTGACGGTTTCAGCGTGGTACCACATTACTACGTGATACAATCCAGAAAGAGCCCAGGATCTAGCCATGAAGTATGAGAAATATGCGAAAGTATGAGCCTGATGAGGGCAAATCCCAGGCCTAACCTAGACCTAACATGCGTTATCCTCCAAAATATTGATCGAAACCTGGTTTAATCGACTGTTTCAGTGTGGTACCACATTACTATGTGATCCAAACCAGAAAATAACCCAGGATCTGTTCAAGGAGTATGTGAAGTGTGCGAAAGTATGAGTCTGATGAGGTCAAATCCCACACCTATCCCAGACCTAACTTGCGTTATCCTCTAAAATATTGATCGAAACCAGGTTTAATCGACTGTTTCAGTGTGGTACCACATTACTATGTGATCCAAACCAGAAAATAACCCAGGTTCTGTTCAAGGAGTATGTGAAGTGTGCGAAAGTATGAGTCTGATGAGGTCAAATCCCAGACCTATCCCAGACCTAACTTGCGTTATCCTCTAAAATATTGATCGAAACCAGGTTTAATCGACTATTTCAGTGTGGTACCACATTACTACGTGATACAATCCAGAAATAGCCCTGGATCTAGCCATGAAGTATGAGAAGAATGCGAAAGTATGAGTCTGATGAGTGAGAATCCCAGACCATTCCCAGACTTAACTTGCGTTATCCTCTAAAATATTGATCGAAACCAGGTTTAATCGACTGTTTCAGTGTGGTACCACATTACTACGTGATCCAAACCAGAAAAATTCCAGGATCTAGCCATCAAGTATGTGAAGAATGCGAAAGTATGAGTCTGATGAGGGCAAATCCCAGACCTATCCCAGACCTAACTTGCGTTATCCACTAAAATATTGATCGAAACCAGGTTTAATTGACCGCTTCAGTGTGGTACCACATTACTACGTGATCCAAACCAGAAAAAACCCAGGATCCGTTCAACAAGTATGTGAAGAATGCGAAAGTATGAGTCTGATGAGGTCAAATCCCAGACCATTCCCAGACTTAACTTGCGTTATCCTCTAAAATATTGATCGAAACCAGGTTTAATCGACTGTTTCAGTGTGGTGCCACATTACTACGTGATCCAAACCAGAAAAATTCCAGGATCTAGCCATCAAGTATGTGAAGAATGCGAAAGTATGAGTCTGATGAGGGCAAATCCCAGACCTATCCCAGACCTAACTTGCGTTATCCACTAAAATATTGATCGAAACCAGGTTTAATTGACCGTTTCAGTGTGGTACCACATTACTACGTGATCCAAACCAGAAAAAACCCAGGATCCGTTCAACAAGTATGTGAAAAATGCGAAAGTATGAGTCCGATCAGTGAAAATCTCAGGCCTTACCTAGACCTAACTTGCGTTGTCGTCTAAAATATTGATTGAAACCAGGTTTCATTGACTGTTTCAGTGTGGTACCACATTACTACGTGATCCAAACCAGAAAAAACCCAGGATCCGTTCAACAAGTATGTGAAGAATGCGAAAGTATGAGTCTGATGAGTGAAAATCCCAGGCCTAACCTAGACCTAACATGCGCTGTCCTCTAAAATATTGATGGAAACCAGGTTTCATTGACAGTTTCAGTGTGGTACCACAATACTACGTGGTCCAAACCAGAAAAAAACCAGGATCAGTTCAACAAGTATGTGAAGAATGCGAAAGTATGAGTCTGATGAGTGTAATTGCCAGGGCTAACCTAGCCCTAACATGCGTTGTCCTCTAAAATATTGATGGAATCCAGGTTTCATTGACTGTTTCAGTGTGGTACTACATTACTACGTGATGCAATCCAGAAAAAGCCCAGGATCTAGCCATCAAGTATGAGAAATATGCGAAAGAATGAGCCTGATGAGAGCAAATCCCAGACAAAACATAGACCTAACATGAATTATTCTCTAAAATATTGATCGAAACCAGGTTTAATGGACTGTTTCAGTGTGGTCCCACATTACTACGTGATCCAACCCAGAAATAACCCAGGATCCGTTCAACAAGTATGTGAAGAATGCGAAAGTATGAGTCTGATGAGTGAAAATCCCAGGCCTAACCTAGACCTAACATGCGCTGTCCTCTAAAATATTGATGGAAACCAGGTTTCATTGACAGTTTCAGTGTGGTACCACAATACTACGTGATCCAAACCAGAAAAAACCCAGGGTCTCTTCAACAAGTATGTGAAAAACGCGAAAGTATGAGCCTGATGAGGGCAAACCCCAGACATATCCCAGACCAAACTTGCGTTGTCCTCTAAGATATTTATGGAAACCAGGTTTAATTGACTGCTTCAGTGTTATACTTCATTACTACGTGATGCAATCCAGAAAAAGCCCAGGATCTGGCCATCAAGTATGAGAAGTATGCGAAAGTATGAGCCTGATGAGGGCAAATCCCAGGCCTAACCTAGACCTAACATGCGTTATCCTCCAAAATATTGATCGAAACCTGGTTTAATCGACTGTTTCAGTGTGGTACCACATTACTATGTGATCCAAACCAGAAAATAACCCAGGATCTGTTCAAGGAGTATGTGAAGTGTGCGAAAGTATGAGTCTGATGAGGTCAAATCCCAGACCTATCCCAGACCTAACTTGCGTTATCCTCTAAAATATTGATCGAAACCAGGTTTAATGGACTGTTTCAGTATGGTACCACACTACTTCGTGATCCATACCAGAAAAAACCCAGGATCTGTTCGACAAGTATGTGAAGAACGCTAAACTGTGAGCCTGATGAGGGGAAGATGAGGGCAATCTTAGACCTAACCCAGACCTAAGATGCGTTATCCTCTAAAATATTTATCCAGACCAGGTTTCATTGAATGTTTCAGTGTGGTACCACTTTACTACGTGATCCAATCCAGAAATAGCCTAGGATCTAGCCATGAAGTATGAGAAATATGCGAAAGTAAGAGCCTGATGAGGGCAAATCCTAGACCTATCCCAGACCTAACTTGCGTTATCCTCTAAAATATTGATCGAAACCAGGTTTAATTGACGGTTTCAGCGTGGTACCACATTACTACGTGATACAATCCAGAAAGAGCCCAGGATCTAGCCATGAAGTATGAGAAATATGCGAAAGTATGAGCCTGATGAGGGCAAATCCCAGGCCTAACCTAGACCTAACATGCGTTATCCTCCAAAATATTGATCGAAACCTGGTTTAATCGACTGTTTCAGTGTGGTACCACATTACTATGTGATCCAAACCAGAAAATAACCCAGGATCTGTTCAAGGAGTATGTGAAGTGTGCGAAAGTATGAGTCTGATGAGGTCAAATCCCACACCTATCCCAGACCTAACTTGCGTTATCCTCTAAAATATTGATCGAAACCAGGTTTAATCGACTGTTTCAGTGTGGTACCACATTACTATGTGATCCAAACCAGAAAATAACCCAGGTTCTGTTCAAGGAGTATGTGAGGTGTGCGAAAGTATGAGTCTGATGAGGTCAAATCCCAGACCTATCCCAGACCTAACTTGCGTTATCCTCTAAAATATTGATCGAAACCAGGTTTAATCGACTATTTCAGTGCGGTACCACATTACTACGTGATCCAAACCAGAAAAAACCCAGGATCAGTTCAACAAGTATGTGAAGAATGCGAAAGTATGAGTCTGATGAGTGAGAATCCCAGACCATTCCCAGACTTAACTTGCGTTATCCTCTAAAATATTGATCGAAACCAGGTTTAATCGACTGTTTCAGTGTGGTACCACATTACTACGTGATCCAAACCAGAAAAATTCCAGGATCTAGCCATCAAGTATGTGAAGAATGCGAAAGTATGAGTCTGATGAGGGCAAATCCCAGACCTAACATAGACCTAACATGAATTATTCTCTAAAATATTGATCGAAACCAGGTTTAATTGACTGTTTCAGTGTGGTCCCACATTACTACGTGATCCAAACCAGAAATAACCCAGGATCCGTTCAACAAGTATGTGAAGAATGCGAAAGTATGAGTCTGATGAGTGAAAATCCCAGGCCTAACCTAGACCTAACATGCGCTGTCCTCTAAAATATTGATGGAAACCAGGTTTCATTGACAGTTTCAGTGTGGTACCACAATACTACGTGATCCAAACCAGAAAAAACCCAGGGTCTCTTCAACAAGTATGTGAAAAACGCGAAAGTATGAGCCTGATGAGGGCAAACCCCAGACATATCGCAGACCAAACTTGCGTTGTCCTCTAAGATATTTATGGAAACCAGGTTTAATTGACTGCTTCAGTATTGTACTTCATTTCTACGTGATGCAATCCAGAAAAAGCCCAGGATCTAGCCATCAAGTATGAGAAGTATGCGAAAGTATGAGCCTGATGAGGGCAAATCCCAGGCCTAACCTAGCTCTAACATGCGTTATCCTCCAAAATATTGATCGAAACCTGGTTTAATCGACTGTTTCAGTGTGGTACCACATTACTATGTGATCCAAACCAGAAAATAACCCAGGATCTGTTCAAGGAGTATGTGAAGTGTGCGAACGTATGAGTCTGATGAGGTCAAATCCCAGACCTATCCCAGACCTAACTTGCGTTATCCTCTAAAATATTGATCGAAACCAGGTTTAATCGACTGTTTCAGTGTGGTACCACATTACTATGTGATCCAAACCAGAAAATAACCCAGGTTCTGTTCAAGGAGTATGTGAAGTGTGCGTAAGTATGAGTCTGATGAGGTCAAATCCCAGACCTATCCCAGACCTAACTTGCGTTATCCTCTAAAATATTGATCGAAACCAGGTTTAATGGACTGTTTCAGTGTGGTACCACACTACTTCGTGATCCATACCAGAAAAAACCCAGGATCTGTTCGACAAGTATGTGAAGAACGCTAAACTGTGAGCCTGATGAGGGGAAGATGAGGGCAATCTTAGACCAAACCCAGACCTAAGATGCGTTATCCTCTAAAATATTTATCCAGACCAGGTTTCATTGAATGTTTCAGTGTGGTACCACTTTACTACGTGATCCAATCCAGAAATAGCCTAGGATCTAGCCATGAAGTATGAGAAATATGCGAAAGTAAGAGCCTGATGAGGGCAAATCCTAGACCTATCCCAGACCTAACTTGCGTTATCCTCTAAAATATTGATCGAAACCAGGTTTAATTGACGGTTTCAGCGTGGTACCACATTACTACGTGATACAATCCAGAAAGAGCCCAGGATCTAGCCATGAAGTATGAGAAATATGCGAAAGTATGAGCCTGATGAGGGCAAATCCCAGGCCTAACCTAGACCTAACATGCGTTATCCTCCAAAATATTGATCGAAACCTGGTTTAATCGACTGTTTCAGTGTGGTACCACATTACTATGTGATCCAAACCAGAAAATAACCCAGGATCTGTTCAAGGAGTATGTGAAGTGTGCGAAAGTATGAGTCTGATGAGGTCAAATCCCAGACCTATCCCAGACCTAACTTGCGTTATCCTCTAAAATATTGATCGAAACCAGGTTTAATCGACTGTTTCAGTGTGGTACCACATTACTATGTGATCCAAACCAGAAAATAACCCAGGTTCTGTTCAAGGAGTATGTGAAGTGTGCGTAAGTATGAGTCTGATGAGGTCAAATCCCAGACCTATGCCAGACCTAACTTGCGTTATCCTCTAAAATATTGATCGAAACCAGGTTTAATCGACTATTTCAGTGCGGTACCACATTACTACGTGATCCAAACCAGAAAAAACCCAGGATCAGTTCAACAAGTATGTGAAGAATGCGAAAGTATGAGTCTGATGAGTGAGAATCCCAGGGCTAACATAGACCTAACATGCGTTATCCTCTAAAATATTGATGGAAACCAGGTTTCATTGACTGTTTCAGTGTGGTACTACATTACTACGTGATGCAATCCAGAAAAAGCCCAGGATCTAGCCATCAAGTATGAGAAATATGCGAATGAATGAGCCTGATGA
This sequence comes from Colletes latitarsis, assembly GCF_051014445.1. Classification (NCBI taxonomy): domain Eukaryota; kingdom Metazoa; phylum Arthropoda; class Insecta; order Hymenoptera; family Colletidae; genus Colletes; species Colletes latitarsis. The sequence goes on from NW_027488366.1 coordinate 10,116,427, forward strand.
GAGCAAATCCCAAACCTAACCTAGACCTAACATGCGTTATCCTCTAAAATATTGAGCGAAACCAGGTTTAATTGAATGTTTCGGTGTGGTACCACACTACTTCGTGATCCAAACCAGAAAAAACCCAGGATCTGTTCAACAAGTATGTGAAAAACGCTAAACTGTGTGCCTGATGAGGGCAAATCTTAGACCTAACCCAGACCTAAGATGCGTTAACCTCTAAAATATTTATCCAGACCAGGTTTAATTGAATGTTTCAGTGTGGTACCACGTTACTACGTGATCCAAACTAGAAAATACCCAGGATCCGTTCAACAAGTATGTGAAGAATGCAATAGTATGAGTCTGATGAGTGAAAATCCCAGGCCTAACCTAGACCTAACATGCGTTATCCTCTAAAATATTGATCGAAACCTGGTTTAATCGACTGTTTCAGTGTGGTACCACATTACTATGTGATCCAAACCAGAAAATAACCCAGGATCTGTTCAAGGAGTATGTGAAGTGTGCGAAAGTATGAGTCTGATGAGATCAAATCCCAGACCTCACCCAGACCTAACTTGCGTTATCCCCTAAAATATTGATCGAAACCAGGTTTAATCGACTGTTTCAGTGTGGTACCACATTACTACGTGATCCAAACCAGAAAAAACCCAGGATCCGTTCAACAAGTATGTGAAGAATGCGGTAGTATGAGTCTGATGAGTGAAAATCCCAGACCTAACCTAGACCTAACATGCGTTATCCTCTAAAATATTGATCCAGACCAGGTTTAATTGAATGTTTCAGCGTGGTACCACACTACTACGTGATCCAAACCAGAAAAAACCCAGGATCTGTTCAACAAGTGTGTGAAAAACGCGAAAGTATGAGCCTGATGACGGCAAATCCCAGACATATCCCAGACCTAACTTACGTTGTCCTCTAAGATATTGATGGAAACCAGGTTTAATTGACTGTTTCAGTGTTGTACTTCATTACTACGTGATGCAATCCAGAAAAAGCCCAGGAGCTAGCCATCAAGTATGAGAAATATGCGAAAGAATGAGCCTGATGAGAGCAAATCCCAGGCCTAACCTAGACCTAACATGAATTATTCTCTAAAATATTGATCGAAACCAGGTTTAATTGACTGTTTCAGTGTGGTCCCACATTACTACGTGATCCAAACCAGAAAAAACCCAGGATCCGTTCAAAAAGTGTGTGAAGAATGCGGTAGTATGAGTCTGATGAGTGAAAATCCCAGACCTAACCTAGACCTAACATGCGTTATCCTCTAAAATATTGATCCAGACCAGGTTTAATTGAATGTTTCAGCGTCGTACCACACTACTACGTGATCCAAACCAGAAAAAACCCAGGATCTGTTCAACAAGTATGTGAAAAACGCGAAAGTATGAACCTGATGACGGCAAATCCCTGACATATCCCAGACCTAACTTGCGTTGTCCTCTAAGATATTGATGGAAACCAGGTTTAATTGACTGTTTCAGTGTTGTACTTCATTACTACGTGATGCAATCCAGAAAAAGCCCAGGAGCTAGCCATCAAGTATGAGAAATATGCGAAAGAATGAGCCTGATGAGAGCAAATCCCAGGCCTAACCTAGACCTAACATGAATTATTCTCTAAAATATTGATCGAAACCAGGTTTAATTGACTGTTTCAGTGTGGTCCCACATTACTACGTGATCCAAACCAGAAAAAACCCAGGATCCGTTCAACAAGTATGTGAAGAATGCGAAAGTATGAGTCTGATGAGGTCAAATCCCAGACCATTCCCAGACTTAACTTGCGTTATCCTCTAAAATATTGATCGAAACCAGGTTTAATCGACTGTTTCAGTGTGGTACCACATTACTACGTGATCCAAACCAGAAAAATTCAGGGATCTAGCCATCAAGTATGTGAAGAATGCGAAAGTATGAGTCTGATGAGTGAAAATCCCAGGCCTAACCTAGACCTAACATGCGTTATCCTCTAAAATATTGATCCAAACCAGGTTTAATGGACTGTTTCATCGTGGTACCACATTACTACGTGATCCAAACCAGAAAAAACCCAGGATCCGTTCAAGTATGTGAAGAATGCGAAAGTATGAGTCTGATGAGTGAAAATCCCAGGCCTAACCTAGACCTAACATGCGCTGTCCTCTAAAATATTGATGGAAACCAGGTTTCATTGACAGTTTCAGTGTGGTACCACAATACTACGTGACCCAAACCAGAAAAAACCCAGGATCTGTTCAACAAGTATGTGAAAAACGCGAAAGTATGAGCCTGATGAGGGCAAATCCCAGACCTATCCCAGACCTAACTTGCGTTATCCACTAAAATATTGATCGTAACCAGGTTTAATTGACCGTTTCAGTGTGGTACCACGTTACTACGTTATCCAAACCAGAAAAAACCCAGGATCCGTTCAACAAGTATGTGAAAAATGCGAAAGTATGAGTCCGATCAGTGAAAATCTCAGGCCTTACCTAGACCTAACTTGCGTTGTCGTCTAAAATATTGATTGAAACCAGGTTTCATTGACTGTTTCAGTGTGGTACCACATTACTACGTGATCCAAACCAGAAAAAACCCAGGATCCGTTCAAGTATGTGAAGAATGCGAAAGTATGAGTCTGATGAGTGAAAATCCCAGGCCTAACCTAGACCTAACATGCGCTGTCCTCTAAAATATTGATGGAAACCAGGTTTCATTGACAGTTTCAGTGTGGTACCACAATACTACGTGATCCAAACCAGAAAAAACCCAGGATCCGTTCAACAAGTATGTGAAGAATGCGAAAGTATGAGTCTGATGAGTGAAAATCCCAGGCCTAACCTAGACCTAACATGCGCTGTCCTCTAAAATATTGATGGAAACCAGGTTTCATTGACAGTTTCAGTGTGGTACCACAATACTACGTGATCCAAACCAGAAAAAACCCAGGATCAGTTCAACAAGTATGTGAAGAATGCGAAAGTATGAGTCTGATGAGTGTAATTCCCAGGGCTAACCTAGCCCTAACATGCGTTGTCCTCTAAAATATTGATGGAAACCAGGTTTCATTGACTGTTTCAGTGTGGTACTACATTACTACGTGATGCAATCCAGAAAAAGCCCAGGATCTAGCCATCAAGTATGAGAAATATGCGAAAGAATGAGCCTGATGAGGGCAAATCCCAGGCCTAACCTAGACCTAACATGCGTTATCCTCCAAAATATTGATCGAAACCTGGTTTAATCGACTGTTTCAGTGTGGTACCAGATTACTATGCGATCCAAACCAGAAAATAACCCAGGATCTGTTCAAGGAGTATGTGAGGTGGGCGAAAGTATGAGTCTGATGAGGTCAAATCCCAGACCTATCCCAGACCTAACTTGCGTTATCCTCTAAAATATTGATCGAAACCAGGTTTAATCGACTGTTTCAGTGTGGTACCACATTACTATGTGATCCAAACCAGAAAATAACCCAGGTTCTGTTCAAGGAGAATGTGAAGTGTGCGAAAGTATGAGTCTGATGAGGTCAAATCCCAGACCTATCCCAGACCTAACTTGCGTTATCCTCTAAAATATTGATCGAAATCAGGTTTAATCGACTATTTCAGTGCGGTACCACATTACTACGTGATCCAAACCAGAAAAAACCCAGGATCAGTTCAACAAGTATGTGAAGAATGCGAAAGTATGAGTCTGATGAGTGAGAATCCCAGGGCTAACATAGACCTAACATGCGTTATCCTCTAAAATATTGATCCAGACCAGGTTTAATTGAATGTTTCAGCGTCGTACCACACTACTACGTGATCCAAACCAGAAAAAACCCAGGATCTGTTCAACAAGTGTGTGAAAAACGCGAAAGTATGAGCCTGATGACGGCAAATCCCAGACATATCCCAGACCTAACTTGCGTTGTCCTCTAAGATATTGATGGAAACCAGGTTTAATTGACTGTTTCAGTGTTGTACTTCATTACTACGTGATGCAATCCAGAAAAAGCCCAGGAGCTAGCCATCAAGTATGAGAAATATGCGAAAGAATGAGCCTGATGAGAGCAAATCCCAGGCCTAACCTAGACCTAACATGAATTATTCTCTAAAATATTGATCGAAACCAGGTTTAATTGACTGTTTCAGTGTGGTCCCACATTACTACGTGATCCAAACCAGAAAAAACCCAGGATCCGTTCAACAAGTATGTGAAGAATGCGAAAGTATGAGTCTGATGAGGTCAAATCCCAGACCATTCCCAGACTTAACTTGCGTTATCCTCTAAAATATTGATCGAAACCAGGTTTAATCGACTGTTTCAGTGTGGTACCACATTACTACGTGATCCAAACCAGAAAAATTCAGGGATCTAGCCATCAAGTATGTGAAGAATGCGAAAGTATGAGTCTGATGAGTGAAAATCCCAGGCCTAACCTAGACCTAACATGCGTTATCCTCTAAAATATTGATCCAAACCAGGTTTAATGGACTGTTTCATCGTGGTACCACACTACTACGTGATTCAAACCAGAAAAAACCCAGGATCTGTTCAACAAGTATGTGAAAAACGCGAAAGTATGAGCCTGATGAGGGCAAATCCCAGACATATCCCAGACCTAACTTGCGTTGTCCTCTAAGATATTGATGGAGACCAGGTTTAATTGACTGTTTCAGTGTTGTACTTCGTTACTACGTGATGCAATCCAGAAAAAGCCCAGGATCTAGCCATCAAGTATGTGAAGAATGCGAAAGTATGAGTCTGATGAGTGAAAATCCCAGGCCTAACCTAGACCTAACATGCGTTATCCTCAAAAATATTGATCCAAACCAGGTTTACTGGACTGTTTCAGCGTGGTACCACACTACTACGTGATGCAAACCAGAAAAAACCCAGGATCTGTTCAACAAGTATGTGAAGAATGCGAAAGTATGAGTCTGATGAGGTCAAATCCCAGACCATTCCCTGACTTAACTTGCGTTGTCCTCTAAGATATTGATCGAAACCAGGTTTAATCGACTGTTTCAGTGTGGTACCACATTACTATGTGATCCAAACCAGAAAATAACCAAGGATCTGTTCAAGGAGTATGTGAAGTGTGCGAAAGTATGAGTCTGATGAGGTCAAATCCCTGTCCTATCCCAGACCTAACTTGCGTTATCCTCTAAAATATTGATCGAAACCAGGTTTAATCGACTGTTTCAGTGCGGTACCACATTACTACGTGATCCAAACCAGAAAAAACCCAGGATCAGTTCAACAAGTATGTGAAGAATGCGAAAGTATGAGTCTGATGAGTGTAATTCCCAGGGCTAACCTTGACATAACATGCGTTATCCTCTAAAATATTGATCGAAACCAGGTTTAATCGACTGTTTCAGTGTGGTATCACACTACTACGTGACCCAAACCAGAAAAAACCCAGGATCTGTTCAACAAGTATGTGAAAAACGCGAAAGTATGAGCCTGATGAGGGCAAATCCCAGACCTATCCCAGACCTAACTTGCGTTATCCACTAAAATATTGATCGTAACCAGGTTTAATTGACCGTTTCAGTGTGGTACCACGTTACTACGTGATCCAAACCAGAAAAAACCCAGGATCCGTTCAACAAGTATGTGAAAAATGCGAAAGTATGAGTCCGATCAGTGAAAATCTCAGGCCTTACCTAGACCTAACTTGCGTTGTCGTCTAAAATATTGATTGAAACCAGGTTTCATTGACTGTTTCAGTGTGGTACCACATTACTACGTGATCCAAACCAGAAAAAACCCAGGATCCGTTCAAGTATGTGAAGAATGCGAAAGTATGAGTCTGATGAGTGAAAATCCCAGGCCTAACCTAGACCTAACATGCGCTGTCCTCTAAAATATTGATGGAAACCAGGTTTCATTGACAGTTTCAGTGTGGTACCACAATACTACGTGATCCAAACCAGAAAAAACCCAGGATCCGTTCTACAAGTATGTGAAGAATGCGAAAGTATGAGTCTGATGAGTGAAAATCCCAGGCCTAACCTAGACCTAACATGCGCTGTCCTCTAAAATATTGATGGAAACCAGGTTTCATTGACAGTTTCAGTGTGGTACCACAATACTACGTGATCCAAACCAGAAAAAACCCAGGATCAGTTCAACAAGTATGTGAAGAATGCGAAAGTATGAGTCTGATGAGTGTAATTCCCAGGGCTAACCTAGCCCTAACATGCGTTGTCCTCTAAAATATTGATGGAAACCAGGTTTCATTGACTGTTTCAGTGTGGTACTACATTACTACGTGATGCAATCCAGAAAAAGCCCAGGATCTAGCCATCAAGTATGAGAAATATGCGAAAGAATGAGCCTGATGAGGGCAAATCCCAGGCCTAACCTAGACCTAACATGCGTTATCCTCCAAAATATTGATCGAAACCTGGTTTAATCGACTGTTTCAGTGTGGTACCAGATTACTATGCGATCCAAACCAGAAAATAACCCAGGATCTGTTCAAGGAGTATGTGAGGTGGGCGAAAGTATGAGTCTGATGAGGTCAAATCCCAGACCTATCCCAGACCTAACTTGCGTTATCCTCTAAAATATTGATCGAAACCAGGTTTAATCGACTGTTTCAGTGTGGTACCACATTACTATGTGATCCAAACCAGAAAATAACCCAGGTTCTGTTCAAGGAGAATGTGAAGTGTGCGAAAGTATGAGTCTGATGAGGTCAAATCCCAGACCTATCCCAGACCTAACTTGCGTTATCCTCTAAAATATTGATCGAAATCAGGTTTAATCGACTATTTCAGTGCGGTACCACATTACTACGTGATCCAAACCAGAAAAAACCCAGGATCAGTTCAACAAGTATGTGAAGAATGCGAAAGTATGAGTCTGATGAGTGAGAATCCCAGGGCTAACATAGACCTAACATGCGTTATCCTCTAAAATATTGATCCAGACCAGGTTTAATTGAATGTTTCAGCGTCGTACCACACTACTACGTGATCCAAACCAGAAAAAACCCAGGATCTGTTCAACAAGTGTGTGAAAAACGCGAAAGTATGAGCCTGATGACGGCAAATCCCAGACATATCCCAGACCTAACTTGCGTTGTCCTCTAAGATATTGATGGAAACCAGGTTTAATTGACTGTTTCAGTGTTGTACTTCATTACTACGTGATGCAATCCAGAAAAAGCCCAGGAGCTAGCCATCAAGTATGAGAAATATGCGAAAGAATGAGCCTGATGAGAGCAAATCCCAGGCCTAACCTAGACCTAACATGAATTATTCTCTAAAATATTGATCGAAACCAGGTTTAATTGACTGTTTCAGTGTGGTCCCACATTACTACGTGATCCAAACCAGAAAAAACCCAGGATCCGTTCAACAAGTATGTGAAGAATGCGAAAGTATGAGTCTGATGAGGTCAAATCCCAGACCATTCCCAGACTTAACTTGCGTTATCCTCTAAAATATTGATCGAAACCAGGTTTAATCGACTGTTTCAGTGTGGTACCACATTACTACGTGATCCAAACCAGAAAAATTCAGGGATCTAGCCATCAAGTATGTGAAGAATGCGAAAGTATGAGTCTGATGAGTGAAAATCCCAGGCCTAACCTAGACCTAACATGCGTTATCCTCTAAAATATTGATCCAAACCAGGTTTAATGGACTGTTTCAGCGTGGTACCACACTACTACGTGATTCAAACCAGAAAAAACCCAGGATCTGTTCAACAAGTATGTGAAAAACGCGAAAGTATGAGCCTGATGAGGGCAAACCCCAGACATATCCCAGACCAAACTTGCGTTGTCCTCTAAGATATTTATGGAAACCAGGTTTAATTGACTGCTTCAGTGTTGTACTTCATTGCTACGTGATGCAATCCAGAAAAAGCCCAGGATCTAGCCATCAAGTATGAGAAATATGCGAAAGTATGAGCCTGATGAGGGCAAATCCCAGGCCTAACCTAGACCTAACATGCGTTATCCTCCAAAATATTGATCGAAACCTGGTTTAATCGACTGTTTCAGTGTGGTACCACATTAATATGTGATCCAAACCAGAAAATAACCCAGGATCTGTTCAAGGAGTATGTGAAGTGTGCGAAAGTATGAGTCTGATGAGGTCAAATCCCAGACCTATCCCAGACCTAACTTGCGTTATCCTCTAAAATATTGATCGAAACCAGGTTTAATGGACTGTTTCAGTGTGGTACCACACTACTTCGTGATCCATACCAGAAAAAACCCAGGATCTGTTCGACAAGTATGTGAAGAACGCTAAACTGTGAGCCTGATGAGGGGAAGATGAGGGCAATCTTAGACCTAACCCAGACCTAAGATGCGTTATCCTCTAAAATATTAATCCAGACCAGGTTTCATTGAATGTTTCAGTGTGGTACCACTTTACTACGTGATCCAATCCAGAAATAGCCTAGGATCTAGCCATGAAGTATGAGAAATATGCGAAAGTAAGAGCCTGATGAGGGCAAATCCTAGACCTATCCCAGACCTAACTTGCGTTATCCTCTAAAATATTGATCGAAACCAGGTTTAATTGACGGTTTCAGCGTGGTACCACATTACTACGTGATACAATCCAGAAAGAGCCCAGGATCTAGCCATGAAGTATGAGAAATATGCGAAAGTATGAGCCTGATGAGGGCAAATCCCAGGCCTAACCTAGACCTAACATGCGTTATCCTCCAAAATATTGATCGAAACCTGGTTTAATCGACTGTTTCAGTGTGGTACCACATTACTATGTGATCCAAACCAGAAAATAACCCAGGATCTGTTCAAGGAGTATGTGAAGTGTGCGAAAGTATGAGTCTGATGAGGTCAAATCCCAGACCTATCCCAGACCTAACTTGCGTTATCCTCTAAAATATTGATCGAAACCAGGTTTAATCGACTGTTTCAGTGTGGTACCACATTACTATGTGATCCAAACCAGAAAATAACCCAGGTTCTGTTCAAGGAGTATGTGAAGTGTGCGAATGTATGAGTCTGATGAGGTCAAATCCCAGACCTATCCCAGACCTAACTTGCGTTATCCTCTAAAATATTGATCGAAACCAGGTTTAATCGACTATTTCAGTGCGGTACCACAGTACTACGTGATCCAAACCAGAAAAAACCCAGGATCAGTTCAACAAGTATGTGAAGAATGCGAAAGTATGAGTCTGATGAGTGAGAATCCCAGGGCTAACATAGACCTAACATGCGTTATCCTCTAAAATATTGATCGAAACCAGGTTTAATCGACTGTTTCAGTGTGGTACCACATTACTACGTGATCCAAACCAGAAAAAACCCAGGATCAGTTCAACAAGTATGTGAAGAATGCGAAAGTATGAGTCTGATGAGTGAAATTCCCAGGGCAAACCTAGACCTAACATGCGTTATCCTCTAAAATATTGATCGAAACCAGGTTTAATCGACTGTTTCAGTGTGGTACCACATTACTATGTGATCGAAACCAGAAAAAAACCCAGGATCTGTTCAACAAGTATGTGAAAAACGCTAAACTGTGAGCCTGATGAGGGCATATCTTAGACCTAACCTAGACCTAAGATGCGTTAACCTCTAAAATATTTATCCAGACCAGGTTTCATTGAATGTTTCAGTGTGGTACCACTTTACTACGTGATCCAATCTAGAAATAGCCCAGGATCTAGCCATGAAGTATGAGAAATATGCGAAAGTAAGAGCCTGATGAGGGCAAATCCTAGACCTATCCCAGACCTAACTTGCGTTATCCTCTAAAATATTTATCAAGACCAGGTTTAATTGAATGTTTCAGTGTGGTACCACATTACTACGTGATGCAAACTAGAAAAAACCCAGGATCCGTTCAACAAGTATGTGAAGAATGCGAAAGTATGAGTCTGATCAGTGAAAATCTCAGGCCTTACCTAGACCTAACTTGCGTTGTCCTCTAAAATATTGATGGAAACCAGGTTTCATTGACTGTTTCAGTGTGGTACTACATTACTACGTGATGCAATCCAGAAAAAGCCCAGGATCTAGCCATCAAGTATGAGAAATATGCGAATGAATGAGCCTGATGAGAGCAAATCCCAGACCTAACCTAGACCTAACATGCGTTATCCTCTAAAATATTGAGCGAAACCAGGTTTAATGGACTGTTTCAGTGTGGTACCACACTACTTCGTGAACCAAACCAGAAAAAACCCAGTATCTGTTCAACAAGTATGTGAAAAACGCTAAACTGTGAGCCTGATGAGGGCATATCATAGAGCTAACCCAGACCTAAGATGCGTTAACCTCTAAAATATTTATCCAGACCAGGTTTCATTGAATGTTTCAGTGTGGTACCACTTTACTAGGTGATCCAATCCAGAAATAGCCCAGGATCTAGCCATGAAGTATGAGAAATATGCGAAAGTAAGAGCCTGATGAGGGCAAATCCTAGACCTATCCCAGACCTAACTTGCGTTATCCTCTAAAATATTTATCAAGACCAGGTTTAATTGAATGTTTCAGTGTGGTACCACACTACTTCGTGATCCAAACCAGAAAAAACCCAGGATCTGTTCAACAAGTATGTGAAAAACGCTAAACTGTGTGCCTGATGAGGGCAAATCTTAGACCTAACCCAGACCTAAGATGCGTTAACCTCTAAAATATTTATCCAGACCAGGTTTAATTGAATGTTTCAGTGTGGTACCACGTTACTACGTGATCCAAACTAGAAAATACCCAGGATCCGTTCAACAAGTATGTGAAGAATGCAATAGTATGAGTCTGATGAGTGAAAATCCCAGGCCTAACCTAGACCTAACATGCGTTATCCTCTAAAATATTGATCGAAACCTGGTTTAATCGACTGTTTCAGTGTGGTACCACATTACTATGTGATCCAAACCAGAAAATAACCCAGGATCTGTTCAAGGAGTATGTGAAGTGTGCGAAAGTATGAGTCTGATGAGATCAAATCCCAGACCTCACCCAGACCTAACTTGCGTTATCCCCTAAAATATTGATCGAAACCAGGTTTAATCGACTGTTTCAGTGTGGTACCACATTACTACGTGATCCAAACCAGAAAAAACCCAGGATCCGTTCAACAAGTATGTGAAGAATGCGGTAGTATGAGTCTGATGAGTGAAAATCCCAGACCGAACCTAGACCTAACGTGCGTTATCCTCTAAAATATTGATCCAAACCAGGTTTAATGGACTGTTTCAGCGTGGTACCACACTACTACGTGATCCAAACCAGAAAAAACCCAGGATATGTTCAACAAGTGTGTGAAAAACTCGAAAGTATGAGCCTGATGACGGCAAATCCCAGACATATCCCAGACCTAACTTGCGTTGTCCTCTAAGATATTGATGGAAACCAGGTTTAATTGACTGTTTCAGTGTTGTACTTCATTACTACGTGATGCAATCCAGAAAAAGCCCAGGAGCTAGCCATCAAGTATGAGAAATATGCGAAAGAATGAGCCTGATGAGAGCAAATCCCAGGCCTAACCTAGACCTAACATGAATTATTCTCTAAAATATTGATCGAAACCAGGTTTAATTGACTGTTTCAGTGTGGTCCCACATTACTACGTGATCCAAACCAGAAAAAACCCAGGATCCGTTCAACAAGTATGTGAAGAATGCGGTAGTATGAGTCTGATGAGTGAAAATCCCAGACCTAACCTAGACCTAACATGCGTTATCCTCTAAAATATTGATCCAGACCAGGTTTAATTGAATGTTTCGGCGTCGTACCACACTACTACGTGATCCAAACCAGAAAAAACCCAGGATCTGTACAACAAGTGTGTGAAAAACGCGAAAGTATGAGCCTGATGACGGCAAATCCCAGACATATCCCAGACCTAACTTGCGTTGTCCTCTAAGATATTGATGGAAACCAGGTTTAATTGACTGTTTCAGTGTTGTACTTCATTACTACGTGATGCAATCCAGAAAAAGCCCAGGAGCTAGCCATGAAGTATGAGTAATATGCGAAAGAATGAGCCTGATGAGAGCAAATCCCAGGCCTAACCTAGACCTAACATGAATTATTCTCTAAAATATTGATCGAAACCAGGTTTAATTGACTGTTTCAGTGTGGTCCCACATTACTACGTGATCCAAACCAGAAAAAACCCAGGATCCGTTCAACAAGTATGTGAAGAATGCGAAAGTATGAGTCTGATGAGTGAGAATCCCAGGGCTAACATAGACCTAACATGCGTTATCCTCTAAAATATTGACCCAAACCAGGTTTAATGGACTGTTTCAGCGTGGTACCACACTACTACGTGATTCAAACCAGAAAAAACCCAGGATCTGTTCAACAAGTATGTGAAAAACGCGAAAGTATGAGCCTGATGAGGGCAAATCCCAGACATATCCCAGACCTAACTTGCGTTGTCCTCTAAGATATTGATGGAGACCAGGTTTAATTGACTGTTTCAGTGTTGTACTTCGTTACTACGTGATGCAATCCTGAAAAAGCCCAGGATCTAGCCATCAAGTATGTGAAGAATGCGAAAGTATGAGTCTGATGAGTGAAAATCCCAGGCCTAACCTAGACCTAACATGCGTTATCCTCTAAAATATTGATCCAAACCATGTTTACTGGACTGTTTCAGCGTGGTACCACACTACTACGTGATCCAAACCAGAAAAAACCCAGGATCTGTTCAACAAGTATGTGAAGAATGCGAAAGTATGAGTCTGATGAGGTCAAATCCCAGACCATTCCCTGACTTAACATGCGTTGTCCTCTAAGATATTGATCGAAACCAGGTTTAATCGTCTGTTTCAGTGTGGTACCACATTACTATGTGATCCAAACCAGAAAATAACCAAGGATCTGATCGAGGAGTATGTGAAGTGTGCGAAAGTATGAGTCTGATGAGGTCAAATCCCTGTCCTATCCCAGACCTAACTTGCGTTATCCTCTAAAATATTGATCGAAACCAGGTTTAATCGACTGTTTCAGTGCGGTACCACATTACTACGTGATCCAAACCAGAAAAAACCCAGGATCAGTTCAACAAGTATGTGAAGAATGCGAAAGTATGAGTCTGATGAGTGAGAATCCCAGGGCTAACATAGACCGAACATGCGTTATCCTCTAAAATATTGATCGAAACCAGGTTTAATCGACTGTTTCAGTGTGGTACCACATTACTACGTGATCCAAACCAGAAAAAACCCAGGATCAGTTCAACAAGTATGTGAAGAATGCGAAAGTATGAGTCTGATGAGTGTAATTCCCAGGGCTAACCTAGACATAACATGCGTTATCCTCTAAAATATTGATCGAAACCAGGTTTAATCGACTGTTTCAGTGTGGTATCACACTACTACGTGACCCAAACCAGAAAAAACCCAGGATCTGTTCAACAAGTATGTGAAAAACGCGAAAGTATGAGCCTGATGAGGGCAAATCCCAGACCTATCCCAGACCTAACTTGCGTTATCCACTAAAATATTGATCGAAACCAGGTTTAATTGACCGTTTCAGTGTGGTACCACATTACTACGTGATCCAAACCAGAAAAAACCCAGGATCCGTTCAACAAGTATGTGAAGAATGCGAAAGTATGAGTCTGATGAGTGAAAATCCCAGGCCTAACCTAGACCTAACATGCGCTGTCCTCTAAAATATTGATCGAAACCTGGTTTAATCGACTGTTTCAGTGTGGTACGACATTACTATGTGACCCAAACCAGAAAAAACCCAGGATCCGTTCAACAAGTATGTGAAAAATGCGAAAGTATGAGTCTGATGAGTGTAATTCCCAGGGCTAACCTAGACATAACATGCGTTATCCTCTAAAATATTGATCGAAACCAGGTTTAATCGACTGTTTCAGTGTGGTATCACACTACTACGTGACCCAAACCAGAAAAAACCCAGGATCTGTTCAACAAGTATGTGAAAAACGCGAAAGTATGAGCCTGATGAGGGCAAATCCCAGACCTATCCCAGACCTAACTTGCGTTATCCACTAAAATATTGATCGAAACCAGGTTTAATTGACCGTTTCAGTGTGGTACCACATTACTACGTGATCCAAACCAGAAAAAACCCAGGATCCGTTCAACAAGTATGTGAAGAATGCGAAAGTATGAGTCTGATGAGTGAAAATCCCAGGCCTAACCTAGACCTAACATGCGCTGTCCTCTAAAATATTGATCGAAACCTGGTTTAATCGACTGTTTCAGTGTGGTACCACATTACTATGTGACCCAAACCAGAAAAAACCCAGGATCCGTTCAACAAGTATGTGAAAAATGCGAAAGTATGAGTCCGATCAGTGAAAATCTCAGGCCTTACCTAGACCTAACTTGCGTTGTCGTCTAAAATATTGATTGAAACCAGGTTTCATTGACTGTTTCAGTGTGGTACCACATTACTACGTGATCCAAACCAGAAAAAACCCAGGATCCGTTCAACAAGTATGTGAAGAATGCGAAAGTATGAGTCTGATGAGTGAAAATCCCAGGCCTAACCTAGACCTAACATGCGCTGTCCTCTAAAATATTGATCGAAACCTGGTTTAATCGACTGTTTCAGTGTGGTACCACATTACTATGTGATCCAAACCAGAAAATAACCCAGGATCTGTTCAAGGAGTATGTGAAGTGTGCGAAAGTATGAGTCTGATGAGGTCAAATCCCAGACCTATCCCAGACCTAACTTGCGTTATCCTCTACAATATTGATCGAAACCAGGTTTAATCGACTGTTTCAGTATGGTACCACATTACTATGTGATCCAAACCAGAAAATAACCCAGGATCTGTTCAAGGAGTATGTGAAGTGTGCGAAAGTATGAGTGTGATCAGGTCAAATCCCAGACCTATCCCAGACCTAACTTGCGTTATCCTCTACAATATTGATCGAAACCAGGTTTAATCGACTGTTTCAGTGTGGTACCACATTACTATGTGATCCAAACCAGAAATAACCCAGGATCCGTTCAACAAGTATGTGAAGAATGCGAAAGTATGAGTCTGATGAGTGAAAATCCCAGGCCTAACCTAGACCTAACATGCGTTATCCTCTAAAATATTGATCGAAACCAGGTTTAATCGACTGTTTCAGTGTGGTACCACATTACTACGTGATCCAAACCAGAAAAAACCCAGGATCAGTTCAACAAGTATGTGAAGAATGCGAAAGTATGAGTCTGATGAGTGAAATTCCCAGGGCAAACCTAGACCTAACATGCGTTATTCTCTAAAATATTGATCGAAACCAGGTTTAATCGACTGTTTCAGTGTGGTACCACATTACTATGTGATCCAAACCAGAAAATAACCCAGGATCTGTTTCTACGAGTATGTGAAGTGTGCAAAAGTATGAGTCTGATTAGGTCAAATCCTAGACCTATCCCAGACCTAACTTGCGTTATCCTCTAAAATATTGATCGAAACCAGGTTTAATTGACTGTTTCGGCGTGGTACCACATTACTACGCGATACAATCCAGAAAGAGCCCAGGATCTAGCCATGAAGTATGAGAAATATGCGAAAGTATGAGCCTGATGATGGCAAATCCCAGGCCTAACCTAGACCTAACATGCGTTATCCTCCAAAATATTGATCGAAACCTGGTTTAATCGACTGTTTCAGTGTGGTACTACATTACTATGTGATCCAAACCAGAAAATAACCCAGGATCTGTTCAAGGAGTATGTGAAGTGTGCGAAAGTATGAGTCTGATGAGGTCAAATCCCAGACCTATCCCAGACCTAACTTGCATTATCCTCTAAAATATTGATCGAAACCAGGTTTAATCGACTGTTTCAGTGTGGTACCACATTACTATGTGATCCAAACCAGAAAATAACCCAGGATCCGTTCAACAAGTATGTGAAGAATGCGAAAGTATGAGTCTGATGAGTGAAAATCCCAGGCCTGACCTAGACCTAACATGCGTTATCCTCTAAAATATTGATCCAAACCAGGTTTAATGGACTGTTTCAGCGTG
Organism: Colletes latitarsis; assembly: GCF_051014445.1. Classification (NCBI taxonomy): domain Eukaryota; kingdom Metazoa; phylum Arthropoda; class Insecta; order Hymenoptera; family Colletidae; genus Colletes; species Colletes latitarsis. The sequence continues at coordinate 10,132,374 of NW_027488366.1, forward strand.
GTACCACACTACTACGTGATCCAAACCAGAAAAAACCCAGGGTCTCTTCAACAAGTATGTGAAAAACGCGAAAGTATGAGCCTGATGAGGGCAAACCCCAGACATATCCCAGACCAAACTTGCGTTGTCCTCTAAGATATTTATGAAAACCAGGTTTAATTGACTGCTTCAGTGTTGTACTTCATTACTACGTGATGCAATCCAGAAAAAGCCCAGGATCTAGCCATCAAGTATGAGAAATATGCGAAAGTATGAGCCTGATGATGGCAAATCCCAGGCCTGACCTAGACCTAACATGCGTTATCCTCTAAAATATTGATCCAAACCAGGTTTAATTGACTGTTTCAGCGTGGTACCACATTACTACGCGATACAATCCAGAAAGAGCCCAGGATCTAGCCATGAAGTATGAGAAATATGCGAAAGTATGAGCCTGATGATGGCAAATCCCAGGCCTAACCTAGACCTAACATGCGTTATCCTCCAAAATATTGATCGAAACCTGGTTTAATCGACTGTTTCAGTGTGGTACTACATTACTATGTGATCCAAACCAGAAAATAACCCAGGATCTGTTCAAGGAGTATGTGAAGTGTGCGAAAGTATGAGTCTGATGAGGTCAAATCCCAGACCTACCCCAGACCTAACTTGCGTTATCCTCTACAATATTGATCGAAACCAGGTTTAATCGACTGTTTCAGTGTGGTACCACATTACTGTGTGATCCAAACCAGAAAATAACCCAGGATCTGTTCAAGGAGTATGTGAAGTGTGCGAAAGTATGAGTCTGATGAGGTCAAATCCCAGACCTATCCCAGACCTAACTTGCGTTATCCCCTAAAATATTCATCGAAACCAGGTTTAATCGACCCTTTCAGTGTGGTACCACATTACTACGTGATCCAAACCAGAAAAAACCCAGGATCCGTTCAACAAGTATGTGAAGAATGCGAAAGTATGAGTCTGATGAGTGAAAATCCCAGGCCTAACCTAGACCTAACATGCGTTATCCTCAAAAATATTGATCCAAACCAGGTTTAATGGACTGCTTCAGTGTGGTACCACACTACTACGTGATCCAAACCAGAAAAAACCCAGGATCTGTTCAACAAGTATGTGAAAAACGCGAAAGTATGAGCCTGATGAGGGCAAATCCCAGACATATCCCAGACCTAACTTGCGTTGTCCTCTAAGATATTCATGGAAACCAGGTTTAATTGACTGTTTCAGTGCTGTACTTCATTACTACGTGATGCAATCCAGAAAAAGCACAGGATCTAGCCTTGAAGTATGAGAAATATGCGAAAGAATGAGCCTGATGAGAGCAAATCCCAGACCTAACCTAGACCTAACATGAATTATTCTCTAAAATATTGATCGAAACCAGGTTTAATTGACTGTTTCAGTGTGGTCCCACATTACTTCGTGATCCAAACCAGAAAAAACCCAGGATCCGTTCAACAAGTATGTGAAGAATGCGAAAGTATGACTCTGATGAGTGAAAATCCCAGGCCTAACCTAGACCTAACATGCGTTATCCTCAAAAATATTCATCGAATCCTGGTTTAATCGACTGTTTCAGTGTGGTACCACATTACTATGTGATCCAAACCAGAAAATTACCCAGGATCTGTTCAAGGAGTACGTGAAGTGTGCGAAAGTATGAGTCTGATGAGGTCAAATTCCAGACCTGTCCCAGACCTAACTTGCGTTATCCTCTAAAATATTGATCGAAACTAGGTTTAATCGACTGTTTCAGTGTGGTACCACATTACTTCGTGATCCAAACCAGAAAAAACCCAGGATCCGTTCAACAAGTATGTGAAGAATGCGAAAGTATGAGTCTGATGAGTGAAAATCCCAGGCCTAACCTAGACCTAACATGCGTTATCCTCAAAAATATTGATCGAAACCTGGTTTAATCGACTGTTTCAGTGTGGTACCACATTACTATGTGATCCAAACCAGATAATTACCCAGGATCTGTTCAAGGAGTATGTGAAGTGTGAGAAAGTATGAGTCTGATGAGGTCAAATTCCAGACCTGTCCCAGACCTAACTTGCGTTATCCTCTAAAATATTGATCGAAACTAGGTTTAATCGACTGTTTCAGTGTGGTACCACATTACTACGTGATCCAAACCAGAAAAAACCCAGGATCTGTTCAACAAGTATGTGGGGAATGCGAAAGTATGAGTCTGATGAGTGAAAATCCCAGGGCTAACCTAGACCTAACATGCGTTATCCTCTAAAATATTGATCGAAACCAGGTTTAATCGACTGTTTCAGTGTGGTACCACATTACTACGTGATCCAAACCAGAAAAAACCCGGGATCAGTTCAACAAGTATGTGAAGAATGCGAAAGTATGAGTCTGAAGAGTGAAAATCCCAGGGCTAACCTAGACCTAACATGCGTTATCCTCTGAAATATTGATCGAAACCAGGTTTAATCGACTGTTTCAGTGTGGTATCACACTACTACGTGACCCAAACCAGAAAAAACCCATGATCTGTTCAACAAGTATGTGAAAAACGCGAAAGTATGAGCCTGATGAGGACAAATCCCAGACCTATCCCAGACATAACTTGCGTTATCCTCTAAAATATTGATCGAAACTAGGTTTAATTGACCGTTTCAGTGTGGTACCTCATTACTACGTGATCCAAACCAGAAAAAACCCAGGATCCGTTCAACAAGTATGTGAAGAATGCGAAAGTATGAGTCTGATCAGTGAAAATCTCAGGCCGTACCTAGACCTAACTTGCGTTGTCCTCTAAAATAGTGGTGGAAACCAGGTTTCATTGACTGTTTCAGTGTGGTACTACATTACTACGTGATGCCATCCAGAAAAAGCCCAGGATCTAGCCATCAAGTATGAGAAATATGCGAAAGAATGAGCCTGATGAGAGCAAATCCCAGACCTAACCTAGACCTAACATGCGTTATCCTCTAAAATATTGAGCGAAACCGGGTTTAATGGACTGTTTCAGTGTGGTACCACACTACTTCGTGATCCAAACCAGACAAAACCCAGGATCTGTTCAACAAGAATATGTGAAAACGCGAAACTGTGAGCCTGATGAGGGCAAATCCCAGACCTAACCTAGACCTAACATGAATTATTCTCTGAAATATTGATCGAAACCAGGTTTAATAGACTGTTTCAGTGTGGTCCCACATTACTACGTGATCCAAACCAGAAAAAACCCATGATCCGTTCAACAAGTATGTGAAGAATGCGAAAGTATGAGTCTGATGAGAGAAAATCCCAGACCTAACCTAGACCTAACATGCGTTATCCCCTAAAATATTGATCCAAACGAGGTTTAATGGACTGTTTCAGTGTGGTACCACACTACTACGTGATCCAAACCAGAAAAAACCCAGGATCTGTTCAACAATTATGTGAAAAACGCGAAAGTATGAGCCTGATGAGGGCAAATCCCAGACATATCCCAGACCTAACTTGCGTTGTCCTCTAAAATAGTGATGGAAACCAGGTTTCATTGACTGTTTCAGTGTGGTACTACATTACTACGTGATGCAATCCAGAAAAAGCCCAGGATCTAGCCATCAAGTATGAGAAATATGCGAAAGAATGAGCCTGATGAGAGCAAATCCCAGACCTAACCTAGACCTAACATGCGTTATCCTCTAAAATATTGAGCGAAACCAGGTTTAATGGACTCTTTCAGTGTGGTACCACACTACTTCGTGATCCAAACCAGACAAAACCCAGGATCTGTTCATCGAGAATGTGAAAAACGCGAAACTGTGAGCCTGATGAGGGCAAATCTTACACCTAACCCAGACCTAAGATGCGTTATCCTCTAAAATATTTATCCAGACCAGGTTTCATTGAATGTTTCAGTGTGGTACCACTTTAGTACGTGATCTAGTCCAGAAATAGCCCAGGATCTAGCCATGAAGTATAAGAAATATGCGACAGTAAGAGCCTGATCAGGGCAAATCCTAGACCTATCCCAGACCTAACTTGCGTTATCCTCTAAAATATTGATCGAAACCAGGTTTAATTGACTGTTTCAGCGTGGTACCACATTACTACGTGATACAATCCAGAAACAGCCCAGGATCCGTTCAACAAGTATGTGAAGAATGCGAAAGTATGAGTCTGATGAGTGAAAATCCCAGGCCTAACCTAGACCTAACATGCGTTATCCTCTAAAATATTGATCGAAACCTGGTTTAATCGACTGTTTCAGTGTGGTACCACATTACTACGTGATCCAAACCAGAAAAAACCCAGGATCTGTTCAAGGAGTATGTGAAGTGTGCGAAAGTATGAGTCTGATGAGGTCAAATTCCAGACCTGTCCCAGACCTAACTTGCGTTATCCTCTAAAATATTGATCGAAACTAGGTTTAATCGACTGTTTCAGTGTGGTACCACATTACTACGTGATCCAAACCAGAAAAAACCCAGGATCTGTTCAACAAGTATGTGGGGAATGCGAAAGTATGAGTCTGATGAGTGAAAATCCCAGGGCTAACCTAGACCTAACATGCGTTATCCTCTAAAATATTGATCGAAACCAGGTTTAATCGACTGTTTCAGTGTGGTACCACATTACTATGTGATCCAAACCAGAAAATAACCCAGGATCTGTTCAAGGAGTATGTGAAGTGTGCGAAAGTATGAGTCTGATGTGGTCAAATCCCAGACCTATCCCAGACCTAACTTGCGTTATCCTCTAAAATATTGATCGAAACCAGGTTTAATCGACTATTTCAGTGCGGTACCACATTACTACGTGATCCAAACCAGAAAAAACCCAGTATCTGTTCAACGAGTATGTGAAGGGTGCGAAAGTATGAGTCTGACGAGGTCAAATCCCAGGCCTCTCCCAGACCTACCTTGCGTTATCCTCTAAAATATTGTTGGAAACCAGGTTTAATTGACTGTTTCAGTGTTGTACTTCATTACTACGTTATACAATCCGGATAAAGCCCCGGATCTAGCCATCAAGTATGAGAAATATGCGAAAGAATGAGCCTGATAAGAGCAAATCCCAGACCTAACCTAGACCTAACATGAATTATTCTCTAAAATATTGATCGAAACCAGGTTTAATTGACTGTTTCAGTATTGTACTTCATTACTACGTGATCCAATCCAGAAATAGCCCAGGGTCTAGCCATGAAGTATGAGAAATATGCGAAAGTATGAGCCTGATGAGGGCAAATCCCAGGCCTAACCTAGACCTAACATGCGTTATCCTCCAAAATATTGATCGAAACCAGGTTTAATCGACTGTTTCAGTGTGGTACCACATTACTATGTGATCCAAACCAGAAAATAACCCAGGATCTGTTTCTACGAGTATGTGAAGTGTGCGAAAGTATGAGTCTGATGAGGTCAAATCCCAGACCTATCCCAGACCTAACTTGCGTTATCCTCTAAAATATTGATCGAAACCAGGTTTAATCGACTGTTTCAGTGTGGTACCACATTACTATGTGATCCAAACCAGAAAATAACCCAGGATCCGTGCAAGGAGTATGTGAAGTGTGCGAAAGTATGAGTCTGATGAGGTCAAATCCCAGACCTATCCCAGACCTAACTTGCGTTATCCTCTAAAATATTGATCGAAACCAGGTTTAATCGACTGTTTCAGTGTGGTACAACATTACTACGTGATCCAAACCAGAAAAAACCCAGGATCAGTTCAACAAGTATGTGAAGAATGCGAAAGTATGAGTCTGATGAGTGAAATTCCCAGGGCAAACCTAGACCTAACATGCGTTATCCTCTAAAATATTGATCGAAACCAGGTTTAATCGACTGTTTCAGTGTGGTACCACATTACTATGTGATCCAAACCAGAAAATAACCCAGGATCTGTTTCTACGAGTATGTGAAGTGTGCAAAAGTATGAGTCTGATTAGGTCAAATCCCAGACCTATCCCTGACCTAACTTGCGTTATCCTCTAAAATATTGATCGAAACCAGGTTTAATTGACCGTCTCAGTGTGGTACCACATTACTACGTGATTCAAACCAGAAAAAACCCAGGATCAGTTCAACAAGTATGTGAAGAGTGCGGATGTATGAGCCTGATGAGGGCAAATCCCAGACCTATCCCAGACCTGACTTGCGTTATCCTCTAAAATATTGATGGAAACCTGGTTTCATTGACTGTTTCAGTGTGGTACTACATTACTACGTGATGCAATCTAGACAAAGCCCAGGATCTAGCCATCAAGCATGAGAAATATGCGAAACAATGAGCCTGATGACAGCAAATCCCAGACCTATCCTAGACCTAACATGCGTTATCCTCTAAAGTATTGATCGAAACCAGGTTTAATTGGCCGTTTCAGCGTGGTACCACATTACTACGTGATACAATCCAGAAACAGCCCAGGATCTAGCCATGAAGTATGAGAAATATGCGAAAGTATGAGCCTCATGAGGGCAAATCCCAGACCTAACCCAGACCTAACATGCGTTATCCTCTAAAATATTTATCAAGACCAGGTTTAATTGATTGTTTCAGTGTGGTCCCACATTACTACGTGATCCAAACCAGAAAAAACCCAGGATCCGTTCAACAAGTATGTGAAGAATGCGAAAGTATGAGTCTGATGAGTGAAAATCCGAGACCTAACCCAGACCTAACATGCGTTATCCTCAAAAATATTGATCGAAACCAGGTTTAATCGACTGTTTCAATGTGACATCGCACTACTACGTGACCCAAACTAGAAAAAACCAAGGATCTGTTCAACAAGTATGTGAAAAACGCGAAAGTCTGAGCCTGATGAGGGCAAATCCCGGACCTATCCCAGACCTAACTTGCGTTAACCTCTAAAATATTGATCGAAACCAGGTTTAATTGACTGTCTCAGTGTGGTACCACATTACTATGTGATCCAAACCAGATAATTACCCAGGATCTGTTCAAGGAGTATGTGAAGTGTGAGAAAGTATGAGTCTGATGAGGTCAAATTCCAGACCTGTCCCAGACCTAACTTGCGTTATCCTCTAAAATATTGATCGAAACTAGGTTTAATCGACTGTTTCAGTGTGGTACCACATTACTACGTGATCCAAACCAGAAAAAACCCAGGATCTGTTCAACAAGTATGTGGGGAATGCGAAAGTATGAGTCTGATGAGTGAAAATGCCAGGGCTAACCTAGACCTAACATGCGTTATCCTCTAAAATATTGATCGAAACCAGGTTTAATCGACTGTTTCAGTGTGGTACCACATTACTACGTGATCCAAACCAGAAAAAACCCGGGATCAGTTCAACAAGTATGTGAAGAATGCGAAAGTATGAGTCTGAAGAGTGAAAATCCCAGGGCTAACCTAGACCTAACATGCGTTATCCTCTGAAATATTGATCGAAACCAGGTTTAATCGACTGTTTCAGTGTGGTATCACACTACTACGTGACCCAAACCAGAAAAAACCCATGATCTGTTCAACAAGTATGTGAAAAACGCGAAAGTATGAGCCTGATGAGGACAAATCCCAGACCTATCCCAGACATAACTTGCGTTATCCTCTAAAATATTGATCGAAACTAGGTTTAATTGACCGTTTCAGTGTGGTACCTCATTACTACGTGATCCAAACCAGAAAAAACCCAGGATCCGTTCAACAAGTATGTGAAGAATGCGAAAGTATGAGTCTGATCAGTGAAAATCTCAGGCCGTACCTAGACCTAACTTGCGTTGTCCTCTAAAATAGTGGTGGAAACCAGGTTTCATTGACTGTTTCAGTGTGGTACTACATTACTACGTGATGCCATCCAGAAAAAGCCCAGGATCTAGCCATCAAGTATGAGAAATATGCGAAAGAATGAGCCTGATGAGAGCAAATCCCAGACCTAACCTAGACCTAACATGCGTTATCCTCTAAAATATTGAGCGAAACCGGGTTTAATGGACTGTTTCAGTGTGGTACCACACTACTTCGTGATCCAAACCAGACAAAACCCAGGATCTGTTCAACAAGAATATGTGAAAACGCGAAACTGTGAGCCTGATGAGGGCAAATCCCAGACCTAACCTAGACCTAACATGAATTATTCTCTGAAATATTGATCGAAACCAGGTTTAATAGACTGTTTCAGTGTGGTCCCACATTACTACGTGATCCAAACCAGAAAAAACCCATGATCCGTTCAACAAGTATGTGAAGAATGCGAAAGTATGAGTCTGATGAGAGAAAATCCCAGACCTAACCTAGACCTAACATGCGTTATCCCCTAAAATATTGATCCAAACGAGGTTTAATGGACTGTTTCAGTGTGGTACCACACTACTACGTGATCCAAACCAGAAAAAACCCAGGATCTGTTCAACAATTATGTGAAAAACGCGAAAGTATGAGCCTGATGAGGGCAAATCCCAGACATATCCCAGACCTAACTTGCGTTGTCCTCTAAAATAGTGATGGAAACCAGGTTTCATTGACTGTTTCAGTGTGGTACTACATTACTACGTGATGCAATCCAGAAAAAGCCCAGGATCTAGCCATCAAGTATGAGAAATATGCGAAAGAATGAGCCTGATGAGAGCAAATCCCAGACCTAACCTAGACCTAACATGCGTTATCCTCTAAAATATTGAGCGAAACCAGGTTTAATGGACTCTTTCAGTGTGGTACCACACTACTTCGTGATCCAAACCAGACAAAACCCAGGATCTGTTCATCGAGAATGTGAAAAACGCGAAACTGTGAGCCTGATGAGGGCAAATCTTACACCTAACCCAGACCTAAGATGCGTTATCCTCTAAAATATTTATCCAGACCAGGTTTCATTGAATGTTTCAGTGTGGTACCACTTTAGTACGTGATCTAGTCCAGAAATAGCCCAGGATCTAGCCATGAAGTATAAGAAATATGCGACAGTAAGAGCCTGATCAGGGCAAATCCTAGACCTATCCCAGACCTAACTTGCGTTATCCTCTAAAATATTGATCGAAACCAGGTTTAATTGACTGTTTCAGCGTGGTACCACATTACTACGTGATACAATCCAGAAACAGCCCAGGATCCGTTCAACAAGTATGTGAAGAATGCGAAAGTATGAGTCTGATGAGTGAAAATCCCAGGCCTAACCTAGACCTAACATGCGTTATCCTCTAAAATATTGATCGAAACCTGGTTTAATCGACTGTTTCAGTGTGGTACCACATTACTACGTGATCCAAACCAGAAAAAACCCAGGATCTGTTCAAGGAGTATGTGAAGTGTGCGAAAGTATGAGTCTGATGAGGTCAAATTCCAGACCTGTCCCAGACCTAACTTGCGTTATCCTCTAAAATATTGATCGAAACTAGGTTTAATCGACTGTTTCAGTGTGGTACCACATTACTACGTGATCCAAACCAGAAAAAACCCAGGATCTGTTCAACAAGTATGTGGGGAATGCGAAAGTATGAGTCTGATGAGTGAAAATCCCAGGGCTAACCTAGACCTAACATGCGTTATCCTCTAAAATATTGATCGAAACCAGGTTTAATCGACTGTTTCAGTGTGGTACCACATTACTATGTGATCCAAACCAGAAAATAACCCAGGATCTGTTCAAGGAGTATGTGAAGTGTGCGAAAGTATGAGTCTGATGTGGTCAAATCCCAGACCTATCCCAGACCTAACTTGCGTTATCCTCTAAAATATTGATCGAAACCAGGTTTAATCGACTATTTCAGTGCGGTACCACATTACTACGTGATCCAAACCAGAAAAAACCCAGTATCTGTTCAACGAGTATGTGAAGGGTGCGAAAGTATGAGTCTGACGAGGTCAAATCCCAGGCCTCTCCCAGACCTACCTTGCGTTATCCTCTAAAATATTGTTGGAAACCAGGTTTAATTGACTGTTTCAGTGTTGTACTTCATTACTACGTTATACAATCCGGATAAAGCCCCGGATCTAGCCATCAAGTATGAGAAATATGCGAAAGAATGAGCCTGATAAGAGCAAATCCCAGACCTAACCTAGACCTAACATGAATTATTCTCTAAAATATTGATCGAAACCAGGTTTAATTGACTGTTTCAGTATTGTACTTCATTACTACGTGATCCAATCCAGAAATAGCCCAGGGTCTAGCCATGAAGTATGAGAAATATGCGAAAGTATGAGCCTGATGAGGGCAAATCCCAGGCCTAACCTAGACCTAACATGCGTTATCCTCCAAAATATTGATCGAAACCAGGTTTAATCGACTGTTTCAGTGTGGTACCACATTACTATGTGATCCAAACCAGAAAATAACCCAGGATCTGTTTCTACGAGTATGTGAAGTGTGCGAAAGTATGAGTCTGATGAGGTCAAATCCCAGACCTATCCCAGACCTAACTTGCGTTATCCTCTAAAATATTGATCGAAACCAGGTTTAATCGACTGTTTCAGTGTGGTACCACATTACTATGTGATCCAAACCAGAAAATAACCCAGGATCCGTGCAAGGAGTATGTGAAGTGTGCGAAAGTATGAGTCTGATGAGGTCAAATCCCAGACCTATCCCAGACCTAACTTGCGTTATCCTCTAAAATATTGATCGAAACCAGGTTTAATCGACTGTTTCAGTGTGGTACAACATTACTACGTGATCCAAACCAGAAAAAACCCAGGATCAGTTCAACAAGTATGTGAAGAATGCGAAAGTATGAGTCTGATGAGTGAAATTCCCAGGGCAAACCTAGACCTAACATGCGTTATCCTCTAAAATATTGATCGAAACCAGGTTTAATCGACTGTTTCAGTGTGGTACCACATTACTATGTGATCCAAACCAGAAAATAACCCAGGATCTGTTTCTACGAGTATGTGAAGTGTGCAAAAGTATGAGTCTGATTAGGTCAAATCCCAGACCTATCCCAGACCTAACTTGCGTTATCCTCTAAAATATTGATCGAAACCAGGTTTAATTGACCGTCTCAGTGTGGTACCACATTACTACGTGATTCAAACCAGAAAAAACCCAGGATCAGTTCAACAAGTATGTGAAGAGTGCGGATGTATGAGCCTGATGAGGGCAAATCCCAGACCTATCCCAGACCTGACTTGCGTTATCCTCTAAAATATTGATCGAAACCTGGTTTAATCGACTGTTTCAGTGTGGTACCACATTACTATGTGATACAATCCAGAAACAGCCCAGGATCTAGCCTTGAAGTATGAGAAATATGCGAAAGTATGAGCCTGACGAGGGCAAATCCTATACCTAACCCAGACCTAACATGCGTTATCCTCTAAAATATTTATCAAGACCAGGTTTAATTGATTGTTTCAGTGTGGTCCCACATTACTACGTGATCCAATCCAGAAAAAGCCCAGGATCTAGCCATCAAGTATGAGTAATATGCGAAAGAATGAGCCTGATGAGAGTAAATCCCAGACCTAACCTAGACCTAACATGAATTATTCTCTAAAATATTGATCGAAACCTGGTTTAATCGACAGTTTCAGTGTGGTACCACATTACTATGTGATCCAAACAAGAAAATAACCCAGTATCTGTTCAACGAGTATGTGAAGGGTGCGAAAGTATGAGTCTGACGAGGTCAAATCCCAGGCCTCTCCCAGACCTAGCTTGCGTTATCCTCTAAAATATTGTTGGAAACCAGGTTTAATTGACTGTTTCTGCGTGGTACCACATTACTACGTGATCCAAACCAGAAAAAACCCAGGATCCGTTCAACAAGTATGTGAAGAATGCGAAAGTATGAGTCTGATCAGTGAAAATCTCAGGCCTTACCTAGACCTAACTTGCGTTGTCCTCTAAAATATTGATGGAAACCTGGTTTCATTGACTGTTTCAGTGTGGTACTACATTACTACGTGATGCAATCTAGACAAAGCCCAGGATCTAGCCATCAAGCATGAGAAATATGCGAAACAATGAGCCTGATGACAGCAAATCCCAGACCTATCCTAGACCTAACATGCGTTATCCTCTAAAGTATTGATCGAAACCAGGTTTAATTGGCCGTTTCAGCGTGGTACCACATTACTACGTGATACAATCCAGAAACAGCCCAGGATCTAGCCATGAAGTATGAGAAATATGCGAAAGTATGAGCCTCATGAGGGCAAATCCCAGACCTAACCCAGACCTAACATGCGTTATCCTCTAAAATATTTATCAAGACCAGGTTTAATTGATTGTTTCAGTGTGGTCCCACATTACTACGTGATCCAAACCAGAAAAAACCCAGGATCCGTTCAACAAGTATGTGAAGAATGCGAAAGTATGAGTCTGATGAGTGAAAATCCGAGACCTAACCCAGACCTAACATGCGTTATCCTCAAAAATATTGATCGAAACCAGGTTTAATCGACTGTTTCAATGTGACATCGCACTACTACGTGACCCAAACTAGAAAAAACCAAGGATCTGTTCAACAAGTATGTGAAAAACGCGAAAGTCTGAGCCTGATGAGGGCAAATCCAGGACCTATCCCAGACCTAACTTGCGTTAACCTCTAAAATATTGATCGAAACCAGGTTTAATTGACTGTCTCAGTGTGGTACCACATTACTACGTGATCCAGTCCAGAAATAGCCCAGGATCTAGCCATGAAGTATGAGAAATATGCGAAAGTATGAGCCTGATATGGGGCAAATCCTAGACCTAACCCAAACCTAACATGCGTTATCCTCTAAAATATTTATCAAGACCAGGTTTAATTGATTGTTTCAGTGTGGTACCACATTACTACGTGACACTATCCAGAAAAAGCCCAGGATCTAGCCATCAAGTTTGAGAAATATGCGAAAGAATGAGCCTGATGAGGGCAAATCCTAGACCTAATCCAGACCTAGCATGTGTTATCCTCTAAGATATTGATAGCAACCAGATTTAATGGACTGTTTCAGTGTGGTACCCCACTACTACGTGATCCAAACCAGAAAAAACCCAGGATCTGTTCAACAAGTATGTGAAAAACGCGAAAGTCTGAGCCTGATGAGGGCAAATCCCAGACCTATCCCAGACCTGACTAGCGTTATCCTCTAAAATATTGATCGAAACCTGGTTTAATCGACTGTTTCAGTGTGGTACCACATTACTATGTGATACAATCCAGAAACAGCCCAGGATCTAGCCTTGAAGTATGAGAAATATGCGAAAGTATGAGCCTGACGAGGGCAAATCCTATACCTAACCCAGACCTAACATGCGTTATCCTCTAAAATATTTATCAAGACCAGGTTTAATTGATTGTTTCAGTGTGGTACCACATTACTACGTGACACTATCCAGAAAAAGCCCAGGATCTAGCCATCAAGTTTGAGAAATATGCGAAAGAATGAGCCTGATGAGGGCAAATCCTAGACCTAATCCAGACCTAGCATGTGTTATCCTCTAAGATATTGATAGCAACCAGATTTAATGGACTGTTTCAGTGTGTTACCCCACTACTACGTGATCCAAACCAGAAAAAACCCAGGATCTGTTCAACAAGTATGTGAAAAACGCGAAAGTAAGAGTCTGATGAGGTCAAATCCCAGACCTATCCCAGACTTAACTTGCGTTATCCTCTAAAATATTGATCGAAACCAGGTTTAATCGACTGTTTCAGCGTGGTACGACATTACTACGTGATACAATCCAGAAACAGTCCAGGATCTAGCCATGAAGTATGAGAAATCTGCGAAAGAATGAGCCTGATGAGAGCAAATCATAGACCTAACCCTAACATAACATGCGTTATCCTCTAAAATATTTATCAAGACTAGGTTTAATTGAATGTTTCAGTGTGGTACCACATTACTACGTGATACAATCCAGAAAAAGCACAGGATCTAGCCTTGAAGTATGAGAAATATGCGAAAGAATGAGCCTGATGAGAGCAAATCCCAGATCTAACCTAGACCTGACATGAATTATTCTCTAAAATATTGATCGAAACCAGGTTTAATTGACTGTTTCAGTGTGGTCCCACATTACTTCGTGATCCAAACCAGAAAAAACCCAGGATCCGTTCAACAAGTATGTGAAGAATGCGAAAGTATGAGCCTGATGAGTGAAAATCCCAGGCCTAACCTAGACCTAACATGCGTTATCCTCTAAGATATTGATCGAAACCTGGTTTAATCGACAGTTTCAGTGTGGTACCACATTACTGTGTGATCCAAACCAGAAAATAACCCAGGATCTGTTCAAGGAGTATGTGAAGTGTGCGAAAGTATGAGTCTGATGAGGTCAAATCCCAGACCTATCCCAGACCTAACTTGCGTTATCCCCTAAAATATTCATCGAAACCAGGTTTAATCGACCGTTTCAGTGTGGTACCACATTACTACGTGATCCAAACCAGAAAAAACCCAGGATCCGTTCAACAAGTATGTGAAGAATGCGAAAGTATGAGTCTGATGAGTGAAAATCCCAGACCTAACCTAGACCTAACATGCGTTACCCTCTAAAATATTGATCCAAACCAGGTTTAATGGACTGCTTCAGTGTGGTACCACACTACTACGTGATCCAAACCAGAAAAAACCCAGGATCTGTTCAACAAGTATGTGAAAAACGCGAAAGTATGAGCCTGATGAGGGCAAATCCCAGACATATCCCAGACCTAACTTGCGTTGTCCTCTAAGATATTCATGGAAACCAGGTTTAATTGACTGTTTCAGTGCTGTACTTCATTACTACGTGATGCAATCCAGAAAAAGCACAGGATCTAGCCTTGAAGTATGAGAAATATGCGAAAGAATGAGCCTGATGAGAGCAAATCCCAGACCTAACCTAGACCTAACATGAATTATTCTCTAAAATATTGATCGAAACCAGGTTTAATTGACTGTTTCAGTGTGGTCCCACATTACTTCGTGATCCAAACCAGAAAAAACCCAGGATCCGTTCAACAAGTATGTGAAGAATGCGAAAGTATGACTCTGATGAGTGAAAATCCCAGGCCTAACCTAGACCTAACATGCGTTATCCTCAAAAATATTCATCGAATCCTGGTTTAATCGACTGTTTCAGTGTGGTACCACATTACTATGTGATCCAAACCAGAAAATTACCCAGGATCTGTTCAAGGAGTACGTGAAGTGTGCGAAAGTATGAGTCTGATGAGGTCAAATTCCAGACCTGTCCCAGACCTAACTTGCGTTATCCTCTAAAATATTGATCGAAACTAGGTTTAATCGACTGTTTCAGTGTGGTACCACATTACTTCGTGATCCAAACCAGAAAAAACCCAGGATCCGTTCAACAAGTATGTGAAGAATGCGAAAGTATGAGTCTGATGAGTGAAAATCCCAGGCCTAACCTAGACCTAACATGCGTTATCCTCAAAAATATTGATCGAAACCTGGTTTAATCGACTGTTTCAGTGTGGTACCACATTACTATGTGATCCAAACCAGATAATTACCCAGGATCTGTTCAAGGAGTATGTGAAGTGTGAGAAAGTATGAGTCTGATGAGGTCAAATTCCAGACCTGTCCCAGACCTAACTTGCGTTATCCTCTAAAATATTGATCGAAACTAGGTTTAATCGATTGTTTCAGTGTGGTACCACATTACTACGTGATCCAAACCAGAAAAAACCCAGGATCTGTTCAACAAGTATGTGGGGAATGCGAAAGTATGAGTCTGATGAGTGAAAATCCCAGGGCTAACCTAGACCTAACATGCGTTATCCTCTAAAATATTGATCGAAACCAGGTTTAATCGACTGTTTCAGTGTGGTACCACATTACTACGTGATCCAAACCAGAAAAAACCCGGGATCAGTTCAACAAGTATGTGAAGAATGCGAAAGTATGAGTCTGAAGAGTGAAAATCCCAGGGCTAACCTAGACCTAACATGCGTTATCCTCTGAAATATTGATCGAAACCAGGTTTAATCGACTGTTTCAGTGTGGTATCACACTACTACGTGACCCAAACCAGAAAAAACCCATGATCTGTTCAACAAGTATGTGAAAAACGCGAAAGTATGAGCCTGATGAGGACAAATCCCAGACCTATCCCAGACATAACTTGCGTTATCCTCTAAAATATTGATCGAAACTAGGTTTAATTGACCGTTTCAGTGTGGTACCTCATTACTACGTGATCCAAACCAGAAAAAACCCAGGATCCGTTCAACAAGTATGTGAAGAATGCGAAAGTATGAGTCTGATCAGTGAAAATCTCAGGCCGTACCTAGACCTAACTTGCGTTGTCCTCTAAAATAGTGGTGGAAACCAGGTTTCATTGACTGTTTCAGTGTGGTACTACATTACTACGTGATGCCATCCAGAGAAAGCCCAGGATCTAGCCATCAAGTATGAGAAATATGCGAAAGAATGAGCCTGATGAGAGCAAATCCCAGACCTAACCTAGACCTAACATGCGTTATCCTCTAAAATATTGAGCGAAACCGGGTTTAATGGACTGTTTCAGTGTGGTACCACACTACTTCGTGATCCAAACCAGACAAAACCCAGGATCTGTTCAACAAGAATATGTGAAAACGCGAAACTGTGAGCCTGATGAGGGCAAATCCCAGACCTAACCTAGACCTAACATGAATTATTCTCTGAAATATTGATCGAAACCAGGTTTAATAGACTGTTTCAGTGTGGTCCCACATTACTACGTGATCCAAACCAGAAAAAACCCATGATCCGTTCAACAAGTATGTGAAGAATGCGAAAGTATGAGTCTGATGAGAGAAAATCCCAGACCTAACCTAGACCTAACATGCGTTATCCCCTAAAATATTGATCCAAACGAGGTTTAATGGACTGTTTCAGTGTGGTACCACACTACTACGTGATCCAAACCAGAAAAAACCCAGGATCTGTTCAACAATTATGTGAAAAACGCGAAAGTATGAGCCTGATGAGGGCAAATCCCAGACATATCCCAGACCTAACTTGCGTTGTCCTCTAAAATAGTGATGGAAACCAGGTTTCATTGACTGTTTCAGTGTGGTACTACATTACTACGTGATGCAATCCAGAAAAAGCCCAGGATCTAGCCATCAAGTATGAGAAATATGCGAAAGAATGAGCCTGATGAGAGCAAATCCCAGACCTAACCTAGACCTAACATGCGTTATCCTCTAAAATATTGAGCGAAACCAGGTTTAATGGACTCTTTCAGTGTGGTACCACACTACTTCGTGATCCAAACCAGACAAAACCCAGGATCTGTTCATCGAGAATGTGAAAAACGCGAAACTGTGAGCCTGATGAGGGCAAATCTTACACCTAACCCAGACCTAAGATGCGTTATCCTCTAAAATATTTATCCAGACCAGGTTTCATTGAATGTTTCAGTGTGGTACCACTTTAGTACGTGATCTAGTCCAGAAATAGCCCAGGATCTAGCGATGAAGTATAAGAAATATGCGACAGTAAGAGCCTGATCAGGGCAAATCCTAGACCTATCCCAGACCTAACTTGCGTTATCCTCTAAAATATTGATCGAAACCAGGTTTAATTGACTGTTTCAGCGTGGTACCACATTACTACGTGATACAATCCAGAAACAGCCCAGGATCCGTTCAACAAGTATGTGAAGAATGCGAAAGTATGAGTCTGATGAGTGAAAATCCCAGGCCTAACCTAGACCTAACATGCGTTATCCTCTAAAATATTGATCGAAACCTGGTTTAATCGACTGTTTCAGTGTGGTACCACATTACTACGTGATCCAAACCAGAAAAAACCCAGGATCTGTTCAAGGAGTATGTGAAGTGTGCGAAAGTATGAGTCTGATGAGGTCAAATTCCAGACCTGTCCCAGACCTAACTTGCGTTATCCTCTAAAATATTGATCGAAACTAGGTTTAATCGACTGTTTCAGTGTGGTACCACATTACTACGTGATCCAAACCAGAAAAAACCCAGGATCTGTTCAACAAGTATGTGGGGAATGCGAAAGTATGAGTCTGATGAGTGAAAATCCCAGGGCTAACCTAGACCTAACATGCGTTATCCTCTAAAATATTGATCGAAACCAGGTTTAATCGACTGTTTCAGTGTGGTACCACATTACTACGTGATCCAAACCAGAAAAAACCCGGGATCAGTTCAACAAGTATGTGAAGAATGCGAAAGTATGAGTCTGAAGAGTGAAAATCCCAGGGCTAACCTAGACCTAACATGCGTTATCCTCTGAAATATTGATCGAAACCAGGTTTAATCGACTGTTTCAGTGTGGTATCACACTACTACGTGACCCAAACCAGAAAAAACCCATGATCTGTTCAACAAGTATGTGAAAAACGCGAAAGTATGAGCCTGATGAGGACAAATCCCAGACCTATCCCAGACATAACTTGCGTTATCCTCTAAAATATTGATCGAAACTAGGTTTAATAGACCGTTTCAGTGTGGTACCTCATTACTACGTGATCCAAACCAGAAAAAACCCAGGATCCGTTCAACAAGTATGTGAAGAATGCGAAAGTATGAGTCTGATCAGTGAAAATCTCAGGCCGTACCTAGACCTAACTTGCGTTGTCCTCTAAAATAGTGGTGGAAACCAGGTTTCATTGACTGTTTCAGTGTGGTACTACATTACTACGTGATGCCATCCAGAAAAAGCCCAGGATCTAGCCATCAAGTATGAGAAATATGCGAAAGAATGAGCCTGATGAGAGCAAATCCCAGACCTAACCTAGACCTAACATGCGTTATCCTCTAAAATATTGAGCGAAACCGGGTTTAATGGACTGTTTCAGTGTGGTACCACACTACTTCGTGATCCAAACCAGAAAAAACCCAGGATCTGTTCAACAAGTATGTGAAAAACGCGAAAGTCTGAGCCTGATGAGGGCAAATCCCAGACCTATCCCAGACCTGACTTGCGTTATCCTCTAAAATATTGATCGAAACTAGGTTTAATAGACCGTTTCAGTGTGGTACCTCATTACTACGTGATCCAAACCAGAAAAAACCCAGGATCTGTTCAACAAGTATGTGAAAAACGCGAAAGTCTGAGCCTGATGAGGGCAAATCCCAGACCTATCCCAGACCTGACTTGCGTTATCCTCTAAAATATTGATCGAAACCTGGTTTAATCGACTGTTTCAGTGTGGTACCACATTACTATGTGATACAATCCAGAAACAGCCCAGGATCTAGCCTTGAAGTATGAGAAATATGCGAAAGTATGAGCCTGACGAGGGCAAATCCTATACCTAACCCAGACCTAACATGCGTTATCCTCTAAAATATTTATCAAGACCAGGTTTAATTGATTGTTTCAGTGTGGTACCACATTACTACGTGACACTATCCAGAAAAAGCCCAGGATCTAGCCATCAAGTTTGAGAAATATGCGAAAGAATGAGCCTGATGAGGGCAAATCCTAGACCTAATCCAGACCTAGCATGTGTTATCCTCTAAGATATTGATAGCAACCAGATTTAATGGACTGTTTCAGTGTGTTACCCCACTACTACGTGATCCAAACCAGAAAAAACCCAGGATCTGTTCAACAAGTATGTGAAAAACGCGAAAGTAAGAGTCTGATGAGGTCAAATCCCAGACCTATCCCAGACTTAACTTGCGTTATCCTCTAAAATATTGATCGAAACCAGGTTTAATCGACTGTTTCAGCGTGGTACGACATTACTACGTGATACAATCCAGAAACAGTCCAGGATCTAGCCATGAAGTATGAGAAATCTGCGAAAGAATGAGCCTGATGAGAGCAAATCATAGACCTAACCCTAACATAACATGCGTTATCCTCTAAAATATTTATCAAGACTAGGTTTAATTGAATGTTTCAGTGTGGTACCACATTACTACGTGATACAATCCAGAAAAAGCACAGGATCTAGCCTTGAAGTATGAGAAATATGCGAAAGAATGAGCCTGATGAGAGCAAATCCCAGATCTAACCTAGACCTGACATGAATTATTCTCTAAAATATTGATCGAAACCAGGTTTAATTGACTGTTTCAGTGTGGTCCCACATTACTTCGTGATCCAAACCAGAAAAAAC
Source organism: Colletes latitarsis (assembly GCF_051014445.1). Taxonomy (NCBI): domain Eukaryota; kingdom Metazoa; phylum Arthropoda; class Insecta; order Hymenoptera; family Colletidae; genus Colletes; species Colletes latitarsis. Next base: position 10,152,323 of record NW_027488366.1, read on the forward strand.
CCAGGATCCGTTCAACAAGTATGTGAAGAATGCGAAAGTATGAGCCTGATGAGTGAAAATCCCAGGCCTAACCTAGACCTAACATGCGTTATCCTCTAAGATATTGATCGAAACCTGGTTTAATCGACAGTTTCAGTGTGGTACCACATTACTGTGTGATCCAAACCAGAAAATAACCCAGGATCTGTTCAAGGAGTATGTGAAGTGTGCGAAAGTATGAGTCTGATGAGGTCAAATCCCAGACCTATCCCAGACCTAACTTGCGTTATCCCCTAAAATATTCATCGAAACCAGGTTTAATCGACCGTTTCAGTGTGGTACCACATTACTACGTGATCCAAACCAGAAAAAACCCAGGATCTGTTCAACAAGTATGTGAAAAACGCGAAAGTATGAGCCTGATGAGGGCAAATCCCAGACATATCCCAGACCTAACTTGCGTTGTCCTCTAAGATATTCATGGAAACCAGGTTTAATTGACTGTTTCAGTGCTGTACTTCATTACTACGTGATGCAATCCAGAAAAAGCACAGGATCTAGCCTTGAAGTATGAGAAATATGCGAAAGAATGAGCCTGATGAGAGCAAATCCCAGACCTAACCTAGACCTAACATGAATTATTCTCTAAAATATTGATCGAAACCAGGTTTAATTGACTGTTTCAGTGTGGTCCCACATTACTTCGTGATCCAAACCAGAAAAAACCCAGGATCCGTTCAACAAGTATGTGAAGAATGCGAAAGTATGACTCTGATGAGTGAAAATCCCAGGCCTAACCTAGACCTAACATGCGTTATCCTCAAAAATATTCATCGAATCCTGGTTTAATCGACTGTTTCAGTGTGGTACCACATTACTATGTGATCCAAACCAGAAAATTACCCAGGATCTGTTCAAGGAGTACGTGAAGTGTGCGAAAGTATGAGTCTGATGAGGTCAAATTCCAGACCTGTCCCAGACCTAACTTGCGTTATCCTCTAAAATATTGATCGAAACTAGGTTTAATCGACTGTTTCAGTGTGGTACCACATTACTTCGTGATCCAAACCAGAAAAAACCCAGGATCCGTTCAACAAGTATGTGAAGAATGCGAAAGTATGAGTCTGATGAGTGAAAATCCCAGGCCTAACCTAGACCTAACATGCGTTATCCTCAAAAATATTGATCGAAACCTGGTTTAATCGACTGTTTCAGTGTGGTACCACATTACTATGTGATCCAAACCAGATAATTACCCAGGATCTGTTCAAGGAGTATGTGAAGTGTGAGAAAGTATGAGTCTGATGAGGTCAAATTCCAGACCTGTCCCAGACCTAACTTGCGTTATCCTCTAAAATATTGATCGAAACTAGGTTTAATCGATTGTTTCAGTGTGGTACCACATTACTACGTGATCCAAACCAGAAAAAACCCAGGATCTGTTCAACAAGTATGTGGGGAATGCGAAAGTATGAGTCTGATGAGTGAAAATCCCAGGGCTAACCTAGACCTAACATGCGTTATCCTCTAAAATATTGATCGAAACCAGGTTTAATCGACTGTTTCAGTGTGGTACCACATTACTACGTGATCCAAACCAGAAAAAACCCGGGATCAGTTCAACAAGTATGTGAAGAATGCGAAAGTATGAGTCTGAAGAGTGAAAATCCCAGGGCTAACCTAGACCTAACATGCGTTATCCTCTGAAATATTGATCGAAACCAGGTTTAATCGACTGTTTCAGTGTGGTATCACACTACTACGTGACCCAAACCAGAAAAAACCCATGATCTGTTCAACAAGTATGTGAAAAACGCGAAAGTATGAGCCTGATGAGGACAAATCCCAGACCTATCCCAGACATAACTTGCGTTATCCTCTAAAATATTGATCGAAACTAGGTTTAATTGACCGTTTCAGTGTGGTACCTCATTACTACGTGATCCAAACCAGAAAAAACCCAGGATCCGTTCAACAAGTATGTGAAGAATGCGAAAGTATGAGTCTGATCAGTGAAAATCTCAGGCCGTACCTAGACCTAACTTGCGTTGTCCTCTAAAATAGTGGTGGAAACCAGGTTTCATTGACTGTTTCAGTGTGGTACTACATTACTACGTGATGCCATCCAGAAAAAGCCCAGGATCTAGCCATCAAGTATGAGAAATATGCGAAAGAATGAGCCTGATGAGAGCAAATCCCAGACCTAACCTAGACCTAACATGCGTTATCCTCTAAAATATTGAGCGAAACCGGGTTTAATGGACTGTTTCAGTGTGGTACCACACTACTTCGTGATCCAAACCAGACAAAACCCAGGATCTGTTCAACAAGAATATGTGAAAACGCGAAACTGTGAGCCTGATGAGGGCAAATCCCAGACCTAACCTAGACCTAACATGAATTATTCTCTGAAATATTGATCGAAACCAGGTTTAATAGACTGTTTCAGTGTGGTCCCACATTACTACGTGATCCAAACCAGAAAAAACCCATGATCCGTTCAACAAGTATGTGAAGAATGCGAAAGTATGAGTCTGATGAGAGAAAATCCCAGACCTAACCTAGACCTAACATGCGTTATCCCCTAAAATATTGATCCAAACGAGGTTTAATGGACTGTTTCAGTGTGGTACCACACTACTACGTGATCCAAACCAGAAAAAACCCAGGATCTGTTCAACAATTATGTGAAAAACGCGAAAGTATGAGCCTGATGAGGGCAAATCCCAGACATATCCCAGACCTAACTTGCGTTGTCCTCTAAAATAGTGATGGAAACCAGGTTTCATTGACTGTTTCAGTGTGGTACTACATTACTACGTGATGCAATCCAGAAAAAGCCCAGGATCTAGCCATCAAGTATGAGAAATATGCGAAAGAATGAGCCTGATGAGAGCAAATCCCAGACCTAACCTAGACCTAACATGCGTTATCCTCTAAAATATTGAGCGAAACCAGGTTTAATGGACTCTTTCAGTGTGGTACCACACTACTTCGTGATCCAAACCAGACAAAACCCAGGATCTGTTCATCGAGAATGTGAAAAACGCGAAACTGTGAGCCTGATGAGGGCAAATCTTACACCTAACCCAGACCTAAGATGCGTTATCCTCTAAAATATTTATCCAGACCAGGTTTCATTGAATGTTTCAGTGTGGTACCACTTTAGTACGTGATCTAGTCCAGAAATAGCCCAGGATCTAGCGATGAAGTATAAGAAATATGCGACAGTAAGAGCCTGATCAGGGCAAATCCTAGACCTATCCCAGACCTAACTTGCGTTATCCTCTAAAATATTGATCGAAACCAGGTTTAATTGACTGTTTCAGCGTGGTACCACATTACTACGTGATACAATCCAGAAACAGCCCAGGATCCGTTCAACAAGTATGTGAAGAATGCGAAAGTATGAGTCTGATGAGTGAAAATCCCAGGCCTAACCTAGACCTAACATGCGTTATCCTCTAAAATATTGATCGAAACCTGGTTTAATCGACTGTTTCAGTGTGGTACCACATTACTACGTGATCCAAACCAGAAAAAACCCAGGATCTGTTCAAGGAGTATGTGAAGTGTGCGAAAGTATGAGTCTGATGAGGTCAAATTCCAGACCTGTCCCAGACCTAACTTGCGTTATCCTCTAAAATATTGATCGAAACTAGGTTTAATCGACTGTTTCAGTGTGGTACCACATTACTACGTGATCCAAACCAGAAAAAACCCAGGATCTGTTCAACAAGTATGTGGGGAATGCGAAAGTATGAGTCTGATGAGTGAAAATCCCAGGGCTAACCTAGACCTAACATGCGTTATCCTCTAAAATATTGATCGAAACCAGGTTTAATCGACTGTTTCAGTGTGGTACCACATTACTACGTGATCCAAACCAGAAAAAACCCGGGATCAGTTCAACAAGTATGTGAAGAATGCGAAAGTATGAGTCTGAAGAGTGAAAATCCCAGGGCTAACCTAGACCTAACATGCGTTATCCTCTGAAATATTGATCGAAACCAGGTTTAATCGACTGTTTCAGTGTGGTATCACACTACTACGTGACCCAAACCAGAAAAAACCCATGATCTGTTCAACAAGTATGTGAAAAACGCGAAAGTATGAGCCTGATGAGGACAAATCCCAGAGCTAACCTAGACCTAACATGCGTTACCCTCTAAAATATTGATCCAAACCAGGTTTAATGGACTGCTTCAGTGTGGTACCACACTACTACGTGATCCAAACCAGAAAAAACCCAGGATCTGTTCAACAAGTATGTGAAAAACGCGAAAGTATGAGCCTGATGAGGGCAAATCCCAGACATATCCCAGACCTAACTTGCGTTGTCCTCTAAGATATTCATGGAAACCAGGTTTAATTGACTGTTTCAGTGCTGTACTTCATTACTACGTGATGCAATCCAGAAAAAGCACAGGATCTAGCCTTGAAGTATGAGAAATATGCGAAAGAATGAGCCTGATGAGAGCAAATCCCAGACCTAACCTAGACCTAACATGCGTTATCTTCTAAAATATTGAGCGAAACCGGGTTTAATGGACTGTTTCAGTGTGGTACCACACTACTTCGTGATCCAAACCAGACAAAACCCAGGATCTGTTCAACAAGAATATGTGAAAACGCGAAACTGTGAGCCTGATGAGGGCAAATCCCAGACCTAACCTAGACCTAACATGAATTATTCTCTGAAATATTGATCGAAACCAGGTTTAATAGACTGTTTCAGTGTGGTCCCACATTACTACGTGATCCAAACCAGAAAAAACCCATGATCCGTTCAACAAGTATGTGAAGAATGCGAAAGTATGAGTCTGATGAGAGAAAATCCCAGACCTAACCTAGACCTAACATGCGTTATCCCCTAAAATATTGATCCAAACGAGGTTTAATGGACTGTTTCAGTGTGGTACCACACTACTACGTGATCCAAACCAGAAAAAACCCAGGATCTGTTCAACAATTATGTGAAAAACGCGAAAGTATGAGCCTGATGAGGGCAAATCCCAGACATATCCCAGACCTAACTTGCGTTGTCCTCTAAAATAGTGATGGAAACCAGGTTTCATTGACTGTTTCAGTGTGGTACTACATTACTACGTGATGCAATCCAGAAAAAGCCCAGGATCTAGCCATCAAGTATGAGAAATATGCGAAAGAATGAGCCTGATGAGAGCAAATCCCAGACCTAACCTAGACCTAACATGCGTTATCCTCTAAAATATTGAGCGAAACCAGGTTTAATGGACTCTTTCAGTGTGGTACCACACTACTTCGTGATCCAAACCAGACAAAACCCAGGATCTGTTCATCGAGAATGTGAAAAACGCGAAACTGTGAGCCTGATGAGGGCAAATCTTACACCTAACCCAGACCTAAGATGCGTTATCCTCTAAAATATTTATCCAGACCAGGTTTCATTGAATGTTTCAGTGTGGTACCACTTTAGTACGTGATCTAGTCCAGAAATAGCCCAGGATCTAGCCATGAAGTATAAGAAATATGCGACAGTAAGAGCCTGATCAGGGCAAATCCTAGACCTATCCCAGACCTAACTTGCGTTATCCTCTAAAATATTGATCGAAACCAGGTTTAATTGACTGTTTCAGCGTGGTACCACATTACTACGTGATACAATCCAGAAACAGCCCAGGATCCGTTCAACGAGTATGTGAAGAATGCGAAAGTATGAGTCTGATGAGTGAAAATCCCAGGCCTAACCTAGACCTAACATGCGTTATCCTCTAAAATATTGATCGAAACCTGGTTTAATCGACTGTTTCAGTGTGGTACCACATTACTACGTGATCCAAACCAGAAAAAACCCACGATCTGTTCAACGAGTATGTGAAGTGTGCGAAAGTATGAGTCTGAAGAGGTCAAATCCCAGACCAATCCCAGACTTAACTTGCGTTATCCTCTAAGATATTGATCGAAACCAGGTTTAATCGACTGTTTCAGTGGGGTACCACATTACTATGTGATCCAAACCAGAAAATAACCCAGGATCTAGCCATCAAGTATGAGAAATATGCGAAAGAATGAGCATGATGAGAGCAAATCCCAGACCGAACCTAGACCTAACATGAATTATTCTCTAAAATATTGATCGAAACCAGGTTTAATTGACTGTTTCAGTGTGGTCCCACATTACTACGTGATCCAAACCAGAAAAAACCCAGGATCCGTTCAACAAGTATGTGAAGAATGCGAAAGTATGAGTCTGTTGAGTGAAAATCCCAGACCTAACCTAGACCTAACATGAATCATTCTCTAAAATATTGATCGAGACCAGGTTTAATCGACTGTATCAGTGTGGTACCACATTACTACGTGATCCAAAACAGAAAAAACCCAGGATCCGTTCAACAAGTATGTGAAGAATGCGAAAGTATGAGTCTGATGAGTGAAAATCCCAGACCTAACCTAGACCTAACATGCGTTATCCTCTAAAATATTTATCAAGACCAGGTTTAATTGAATGTTTCAGTGTGGTACCACATTACTACGTGATCCAAACCAGTAAAAACCCAGGATCCGTTCAACAAGTATGTGAAGAATGCGAAAGTATGTGTCTGATGAGTGAAAATCCCAGGCCTAACCCAGACCTAACATGCGTTATCCTCAAAAATATTGATCGAAACCAGGTTTAATCGACTCTTTCAGTGTGGCATCACACTACTACGTGATCCAAACCAGAAAAAACCCAGGATCTGTTCAACAAGTATGTGAAAAACGCGAAAGTCTGAGCATGATGAGGGCAAATCCCAGCCCTATCCCAGACCTAACTTGCGTTAATCTCTAAAATATTGATCGAAACCAGGTTTAATTGACTGTTTCAGTGTGGTACCACATTACTACGTGATCCAATCCAGAAATAGCCCAGGATCTAGCCATGAAGTATGAGAAATATGCGGAAGTATGAGCCTGATGAGGGCAAATCCTAGACCTAACCCAAACCTAACATGCGTTATCCTCTAAAATATTTATCAAGACCAGGTTTAATTGAATGTTTCAGTGTGGTACCACATTACTACGTGATACAATCCAGAAAAAGCCCAGGATCTAGCCATCAAGTTTGAGAAATATGCGATAGAATGAGCCTGATGAGGGCAAATCCCAGACCTAACCTAGACCTAACATGAATTATTCTCTAAAATATAGATCGAAACCAGGTTTAATTGACTGATTCAGTGTGGTCCCACATTACTTCGTGATCCAAACCAGAAAAAACCCAGGATCCATTCAACAAGTATGTGAAGAATGCGAAAGTATGAGCCTGATGAGTGAAAATCCCAGGCCTAACCTAGACCTAACATGCGTTATCCTCTAAAATATTGATCGAAACCTGGTTTAATCGCCTGTTTCAGTGTGGTACCACATTACTATGTGATCCAAACCAGAAAATAACACAGGATCTGTACAAGGAGTATGTGAAGTGTGCGAAAGTATGAATCTGATGAGGTCAAATCCCAGACCTATCCCAGACCTAACTTGCGTTATCCTCTAAAATATTCATCGAAACCAGGTTTAATCGACTGTTTCAGTGTGGTACCACATTACTACGTGATCCAAACCAGAAGAAACCCAGGATCCGTTCAACAAGTATGTGAAGAATGCGAAAGTATGAGTCTGATGAGTGAAAATCCCAGACCTAACCTAGACCTAACATGCGTTATCCTCTAAAATATTGATCCAAACCAGGTTTAATGGACTGCTTCAGTGTGGTACCACACTACTACGTGATCCAAACCAGAAAAAACCCAGGATCTGTTCAACAAGTATGTGAAAAACGCGAAAGTATGAGCCTGATGAGGGCAAAACCCAGACATATCCCAGACCTTACTTGAGTTGTCCTCTAAGATATTGATGGAAACGAGGTTTAATTGACTGTTTCAGTGATCCACTTCATTACCACGTGATGCAATCCAGAAAAAAACCAGGATCTAGCCATCAAGTATGAGAAATATGCGAAAGAATGAGCCTGATGAGAGCAAATCCCAGACCTAACCTAGACCTAACATGAATTATTCTCTAAAATATTGATCGAAACCAGGTTTAATTGACTGTTTCAGTGTGGTCCCACATTACTTCGTGATCCAAACCAGAAAAAACCCAGGATCCGTTCAACAAGTATGTGAAGAATGCGAAAGTATGAGTCTGATGAGTGAAAATCCCAGGCCTAACCTAGACCTAACATGCGTTATCCTCAAAAATATTGATCGAAACCTGGTTTAATCGACTCTTTCAGTGTGGCATCACAGTACTACGTGATCCAAACCAGAAAAAACGTAGGATCTGTTCAACAAGTATGTGAAAAACGCGAAAGTATGAGTCTGATGAGGTCAAATCCCAGACCTATCCCAGACTTAACTTGCGTTATCCTCTAAAATATTGATCGAAACCAGGCTTAATCGACTGTTTCTGCGTGGTACCACATTACTACGTGATCCAAACCAGAAAAAACCCAGGATCCGTTCAACATGTATGTGAAGAATGCGAAAGTATGAGTCTGATCAGTGAAAATCTCAGGCCTTACCTAGACCTAACTTGCGTTGTCCTCTAAAATATTGATGGAAACCTGGTTTCATTGACTGTTTCAGTGTGGTACTACATTACTACGTGATGCAATCTAGACAAAGCCCAGGATCTAGCCATCAAGCATGAGAAATATGCGTAACAATGAGCCTGATGGCAGCAAATCCCAGACCTATCCTAGACCTAACATGCGTTATCCTCTAAAGTATTGATCGAAACCAGGTTTAATTGGCCGTTTCAGCGAGGTACCACATTACTACGTGATACAATCCAGAAACAGCCCAGGATCTAGCCATGAAGTATGAGAAATATGCGAAAGTATGAGCCTCATGAGGGCAATTCCTAGACCTAACCCAGACCTAACATGCGTTATCCTCTAAAATATTTATCAAGACCAGGTTTAATTGATTGTTTCAGTGTGGTCCCACATTACTACGTGATCCAAACCAGAAAAAACACAGGATCCGTTCAACAAGTATGAAAAATATGCGAAAGTATGAGCCTGATATGGGCAAATCCTAGACCTAACCCAAACCTAACATGCGTTATCCTCTAAAATATTTATCAAGACCAGGTTTAATTGAATGTTTCAGTGTGGTACCACATTACTACGTGACACAATCCAGAAAAAGCCCAGGATCTAGCCATCAAGTTTGAGAAATATGCGAAAGAATGAGCCTGATGAGGGCAAATCCTAGACCTAATCCAGACCTAGCATGTGTTATCCTCTAAGATATTGATAGCAACCAGATTTAATGGACTGTTTCAGTGTGGTACCCCACTACTACGTGATCCAAACCAGAAAAAACCCAGGATCTGTTCAACAAGTATGTGAAAAACGCGAAAGTATGAGTCTGATGAGGTCAAATCCCAGACCTATCCCAGACTTAACTTGCGTTATCCTCTAAAATATTGATCGAAACCAGGTTTAATCGACTGTTTCAGCGTGGTACCACATTACTACGTGATACAATCCAGAAACAGCCCAGGATCTAGCCATGAAGTATGAGAAATATGTGAAAGTATGAGCCTGATGAGGGCAAATCCAAGACCTAACCCAGACCTAACATGCGTTATCCTCTAAAATGTTTATCAAGACCAGGTTTAATTGATTGTTTCAGTGTGGTCCCACATTAGTACGTGATCCGAACCAGAAAAAACCCAGGATCTGTTCAACAAGTATGTGAAGAATGCGAAAGTATGAGTCTGATGAGGGCAAATCCCAGACCTATCCCAGACCTAACTTGCGTTATCCTCTAAAATATTGATCGAAACCAGGTTTAATTGACCGTTTCAGTGTGGTACCACATTACTACGTGATCCAAACCAGAAAAAACCCAGGATCCGTTCAACAAGTATGTGAAGAATGCGAAAGTATGAGTCTGATCAGTGAAAATCCCAGGCCTAACCCAGACCTAACATGAGTTATACTCTAAAATATTGATCGAAACCTGGTCTAATCGACTGTTTCAGTGTGGTACCACATTACTATGTGATCCAAACCAGAAAATAACCCAGGATCTGTTCAACGAGTATGTGAAGTGTGCGAAAGTACGAGTCTGATGAGGTCAAATCCCAGACCTATCCCAGACCTAGCTTGCGTTATCCTCCAAAATATTGATCGAAACCAGGATTAATCGACTGTTTCAGTGTGGTCCCACATTACTACGTGATCCAAACCAGAAAAAACCCAGGATCAGTTGAACAAGTATGTGAAGAATGCGAAAGTATGAGTCTGATGAGTGAAAATCCCAGGGCTAACCCAGACCTAACATGCGTCATCCTCTAAAATATTGATCAAAGCCAGGTTTAGTGGACTGTTTCAGTGAGGTACCACACTACAACGTGATCCAAACCTGAAAAAACCCAGGATCTGTTCAACAAGTATGTGAAAAACGCGAAAGTATGAGCCTGATGAGGGCAAATCCCAGACATATCCCAGACCTAACTTGCGTTGTCCTCTAAGATATTGATGGAAACCAGGTTTAATTGACTGTTTCAGTGTTGTACTTCATTACTACGTGATGCAATCCAGAAAAAGCCCAGGATCTAGCCATCAAGTATGAGAAATATGCGAAAGAATGAGCCTGATGAGAGCAAATCCCAGACCTAACCTAGACCTAACATGCGTTATCCTCTAATATATTGAGCGAAACCAGGTTTAATGGACTGTTTCAGTGTGGTACCACTTTACTACGTGATCCACTCCAGAACTAGCCCAGGATCTAGCCATGAAGTATGAGAAATATGCGAAAGTAAAAACCTGATGAGGGCAAATCCTAGACCTATCCCAGACTTAACTTGCGTTATCCTCTAAAATATTTATCAAGACCAGGTTTAATTGATTGTTTCAGTGTGGTACCACATTACTACGTGATCCACACCAGAAAAAACCCAAGATCCGTTCAACAAGTATGTGAAGAATGCGAAAGTATGAGTCTGATGAGGTCAAATCCCAGACCAATCCCAGACTTAACTTGCGTTATCCTCCAAAATATTAATCGAAACCAGGTTTAATCGACTGTTTCAGTGTGGTACCACATTACTATGTGATCCAAACCAGAAAAAACCCAGGATCTGTTCAACGAGTATGTGAAGTGTGCGAAAGTATGAGTCTGATGAGTGAAAATCCCAGGCCTAACCTAGACCTAACATGCGTTATCCTCAAAAATATTGATCGAAACCTGGTTTAATCGACTCTTTCAGTGTGGCATCACAGTACTACGTGATCCAAACCAGAAAAAACGTAGGATCTGTTCAACAAGTATGTGAAAAACGCGAAAGTCTGAGCCTGATGAGGGCAAATCCCAGCCCTATCCCAGACCTAACTTGCGTTAACCTCTAAAATATTGATCGAAACCAGGTTCAATTGACTGTTTCAGTGTGGTACCACATTACTACGTGATCCAATCCAGTAATAGCCCAGGATCTAGCCATGAAGTATGAGAAATATGCGAAAGTATGAGCCTGACGGGGGCAAATCCTAGACCTAACCCAGACCTAACATGCGTTATCCTCTAAAATATTTATCAAGACCAGGTTTAATTGATTGTTTCAGTGTGGCCCCACATTACTACGTGATCCAAGCCAGAAAAAACCCAGGATCCGTTCAACAAGTATGTGAAGAATGCGAAAGTATGAGTCTGGTGAGTGAAAATCCTAGACCTAACCCAAACCTAACATGCGTTATCCTCTAAAATATTTATCAAGACCAGGTTTAATTGAATGTTTCAGTGTGGTACCACATTACTACGTGATACAATCCAGAAAAAGCCCAGGATCTAGCCATCAAGTGTGAGAAATATGCGAAAGAATGAGCCTGATGAGGGCAAATCCTAGACCTAATCCAGACCTAACATGCGCTATCCTCTAAGATATTGTTCGCAACCAGGTTTAATGGACTGTTTCAGTGTGGTACCACACTACTACGTGATCCAAACCAGAAAGAACCCGGGATCTGTTCAACAAGTATGTGAAAAACGCGAAACTATGAGTCTGATGAGGTCAAATCCCAGACCTATCCCAGACTTAACTTGCGTTATCCTCTAAAACATTGATCGAAACCAGGCTTAATCGACTGTTTCTGCGTGGTACCACATTACTACGTGATCCAAACCAGAAAAAACCCAGGATCCGTTCAACATGTATGTGAAGAATGCGAAAGTATGAGTCTGATCAGTGAAAATCTCAGGCCTTACCTAGACCTAACTTGCGTTGTCCTCTAAAATATTGATGGAAACCTTGTTTCATTGACTGTTTCAGTGTGGTACTACATTACTACGTGATGCAATCTAGACAAAGCCCAGGATCTAGCCATCAAGCATGAGAAATATGCGTAACAATGAGCCTGATGACAGCAAATCCCAGACCTATCCTAGACCTAACATGCGTTATCCTCTAAAGTTTTGATCGAAACCAGGTTTAATTGGCCGTTTCAGCGAGGTACCACATTACTACGTGATACAATCCAGAAACAGCCCAGGATCTAGCCATGAAGTATGAGAAATATGGGAAAGTATGAGCCTCATGAGGGCAAATCCTAGACCTAACCCAGACCTAACATGCGTTATCCTCTAAAATATTTATCAAGACCAGGTTTAATTGATTGTTTCAGTGTGGTCCCACATTACTACGTGATCCAAACCAGAAAAAACCCAGGATCCGTTCAACAAGTATGTGAAGAATGCGAAAGTATGAGTCTGATGAGTGAAAATCCGAGACCTAACCCAGACCTAACATGCGTTATCCTCAAAAATATTGATCGAAACCAGGTTTAATCGACTGTTTCAGTGTGACATCGCACTACTACGTGACCCAAACTAGAAAAAACCAAGGATCTGTTCAACAAGTATGTGAAAAACGCGAAAGTCTGAGCCTGATGAGGGCAAATCCCGGACCTATCCCAGACCTAACTTGCGTTAACCTCTAAAATATTGATCGAAACCAGGTTTAATTGACTGTCTCAGTGTGGTACCACATTACTACATGATCCAGTCCAGAAATAGCCCAGGATCTAGCCATGAAGTATGAAAAATATGCGAAAGTATGAGCCTGATATGGGCAAATCCTAGACCTAACCCAAACCTAACATGCGTTATCCTCTAAAATATTTATCAAGACCAGGTTTAATTGAATGTTTCAGTGTGGTACCACATTACTACGTGACACAATCCAGAAAAAGCCCAGGATCTAGCCATCATGTTTGAGAAATATGCGAAAGAATGAGCCTGATGAGGGCAAATCCTAGACCTAATCCAGACCTAGCATGTGTTATCCTCTAAGATATTGATAGCAACCAGATTTAATGGACTGTTTCAGTGTGGTACCCCACTACTACGTGATCCAAACCAGAAAAAACCCAGGATCTGTTCAACAAGTATGTGAAAAACGCGAAAGTATGAGTCTGATGAGGTCAAATCCCAGACCTATCCCAGACTTAACTTGCGTTATCCTCTAAAATATTGATCGAAACCAGGTTTAATCGACTGTTTCAGCGTGGTACCACATTACTACGTGATACAATCCAGAAACAGTCCAGGATCTAGCCATGAAGTATGAGAAATATGCGAAAGAATGAGCCTGATGAGAGCAAATCCCAGACCTAACCTAGACCTAACATGAATTACTCTCTAAAATATTGATCGAAACCAGGTTTAATTGACTGTTTCAGTGTGGTCCCACATTACTACGTGATCCAAACCAGAAAATAACCCAGGATCTGTTCAAGGAGTATGTGAAGTGTGCGAAAGTATGAGTCTGATGAGGTCAAATCCCAGACCTATCCCAGACCTAACTTGCGTTATCCCCTAAAATATTCATCGAAACCAGGTTTAATGGACTGCTTCAGTGTGGTACCACACTACTACGTGATCCAAACCAGAAAAAACCCAGGATCTGTTCAACAAGTATGTGAAAAACGCGAAAGTATGAGCCTGATGAGGGCAAATCCCAGACATATCCCAGACCTAACTTGCGTTGTCCTCTAAGATATTCATGGAAACCAGGTTTAATTGACTGTTTCAGTGTGGTCCCACATTACTTCGTGATCCAAACCAGAAAAAACCCAGGATCCGTTCAACAAGTATGTGAAGAATGCGAAAGTATGAGTCTGATGAGTGAAAATCCCAGGCCTAACCTAGACCTAACATGCGTTATCCTCAAAAATATTCATCGAAACCTGGTTTAATCGACTGTTTCAGTGTGGTACCACATTACTATGTGATCCAAACCAGAAAATTACCCAGGATCTGTTCAAGGAGTATGTGAAGTGTGCGAAAGTATGAGTCTGATGAGGTCAAATTCCAGACCTGTCCCAGACCTAACTTGCGTTACCCTCTAAAATATTGATCGAAACTAGGTTTAATCGACTGTTTCAGTGTGGTACCACATTACTTCGTGATCCAAACCAGAAAAAACCCAGGATCCGTTCAACAAGTATGTGAAGAATGCGAAAGAATGAGTCTGATGAGTGAAAATCCCAGGCCTAACCTAGACCTAACATGCGTTATCCTCAAAAATATTGATCGAAACCTGGTTTAATCGACTGTTTCAGTGTGGTACCACATTACTATGTGATCCAAACCAGAAAATTACCCAGGATCTGTTCAAGGAGTATGTGAAGAATGCGAAAGTATGAGTCTGATGAGTGAAAATCCCAGGGCTAACATAGACCTAACATGCGTTATCCTCTAAAATATTGATCGAAACCAGGTTTAATCGACTGTTACAGTGTGGTATCACACTACTACGTGACCCAAACCAGGAAAAACCCATGATCTGTTCAACAAGTATGTGAAAAACGCGAAAGTATGAGCCTGATGAGGACAAATCCCAGACCTATCCCAGACCTAACTTGCGTTATCCTCTAAAATATTGATCGAAACTAGGTTTAATTGACCGTTTCAGTGTGGTACCTCATTACTACGTGATCCAAACCAGAAAAAACCCAGGATCCGTTCAACAAGTATGTGAAGAATGCGAAAGTATGAGTCTGATCAGTGAAAATCTCAGGCCTTACCTAGACCTAACTTGCGTTGTCCTCTAAAATAGTGATGGAAACCAGGTTTCATTGACTGTTTCAGTGTGGTACTACATTACTACGTGATGCCATCCAGAAAAAGCCCAGGATCTAGCCATCAAGTATGAGAAATATGCGAAAGAATGAGCCTGATGAGAGCAAATCCCAGGCCTAACCTAGACCTAACATGAATTTTTCTCTAAAATATTGATCGAAACCA
Organism: Colletes latitarsis; assembly: GCF_051014445.1. Taxonomy (NCBI): domain Eukaryota; kingdom Metazoa; phylum Arthropoda; class Insecta; order Hymenoptera; family Colletidae; genus Colletes; species Colletes latitarsis. The sequence goes on from NW_027488366.1 coordinate 10,167,586, forward strand.
GGTTTAATTGACTGTTTCAGTGTGGTCCCACATTACTACGTGATCCAAACCAGAAAAAACCCAGGATCCCTTCAACAAGTATGTGAAGAATGCGAAAGTATGAGTCTGATGAGTGAAAATCCCAGGCCTAACCTAGACCTAACATGAGTTATACTCTAAAATATTGATCGAAACCAGGTTTAATCGACTGTTTCAGTGTGGTACCACATTACTATGTGATCCAAACCAGAAAATAACCCAGGATCTGTTCAAGGAGTATGTGAAGTGTGCGAAAGTATGAGTCTGATGAGTGAAAATCCCAGACCTAACCTAGACCTAACATGCGTTATCCTCTAAAATATTTATCAAGACCAGGTTTAATTGATTGTTTCAGTGTGGTCCCACATTACTACGAGATCCAAACCAGAAAAAACCCAGGATCTGTTCAACATGTATGAGAAATATGCGAAAGAATGAGCCTGATGAGAGTAAATCCCAGACCTAACCTAGACCTAACATGCGTTATCCTCTAAAATATTTACCAAGGTCAGGTTTAATTGATTGTTTCAGTGTGGACCCACATTACTACGTGATCCAAACCAGAAAAACCCAGGATCAGTTCAACAAGTATGTGAAGAATGCGAAAGTATGAGCCTGATGTGGGCAAATCATAGACCTAACCCAGACCTAAGATGCGTTGTCCTCTAAAATATTGATGGAAACCAGGTTTCATTGACTGTTTCAGTGTGGTACCACTTTACTACGTGATCCAATCCAGAAATAGCCCAGGACCTAGCCATGAAGTATGAGAAATATGCGAAAGTAAGAGCCTGATGAGGGCAAATCCTAGACCTATCCCAGACGTAACTTGCGTTATCCTCTAAAATATTGATCGAAACCAGGTTTAATTGACTGTTTCAGCGTGGTACCACATTACTACGTGATACAATCCAGAAACAGCCCAGGATCTAGCCATGAAGTATGAGAAATATGTGAAAGTATGAGCCTGATGAGGGCAAATCCAAGACCTAACCCAGACCTAACATGCGTTATCCTCTAAAATGTTTATCAAGACCAGGTTTAATTGATTGTTTCAGTGTGGTCCCACATTAGTACGTGATCCGAACCAGAAAAAACCCAGGATCTGTTCAACAAGTATGTGAAGAATGCGAAAGTGTGAGTCTGATGAGGGCAAATCCCAGACCTATCCCAGACCAAACTTGCGTTATCCTCTAAAATATTGATCGAAACCAGGTTTAATTGACCGTTTCAGTGTGGTACCACATTACTACGTGATCCAAACCAGAAAAAACCCAGGATCCGTTCAACAAGTATGTGAAGAATGCGAAAGCATGAGTCTGATCAGTGAAAATCCCAGGCCTAACCCAGACCTAACATGAGTTATACTCTAAAATATTGATCGAAACCTGGTTTAATCGACTGTTTCAGTGTGGTACTTCATTACTACGTGATGCAATCCAGAGAAAGCCCAGGATCTAGCCATCAAGTATGAGAAATATGCGAAAGAATAAGCCTGATGAGAGTAAATCACAGACCTAATCTAGACCTAACATGAATTATTCTCTAAAATATTAATCGAAACCAGGTTTAATTGACTGTTTCAGTGTGGTCCCACATTACTACGTGATCCAAACCAGAAAAAACCCAGGATCCGTTCAACAAGTATGTGAAGAATGCGAAAGGATGAGTCTGATGAGTGAAAATCCCAGGCCTAACCTAGACCTGACATGCGTTATCCTCAAAAATATTGATCGAAACCTGGTTTAATCGACTGTTTCAATGTGGTACCACATTACTATGTGATCCAAACCAGAAAATAACCCAGGATCTGTTCAACGAGTATGTGAAAAACGCGAAAGTATGAGCCTGATGAGGGCAAATCCCAGACATATCCCAGACCTAACTTGCGTTGTGCTCTAAGATATTGATGGAAACCAGGTTTAATTGACTGTTTCAGTGTTGTACTTCATTACTACGTGATGCAATCCAGAAAAAGCCCAGGATCTAGCCATCAAGTATGAGAAATATGCGAAAGAATGAGTCTGATGAGAGCAAATCCCAGACCTAACCTAGACCTAACATGCGTTATCCTCTAAAATATTGAGCGAAACCAGGTTTAATGGACTGTTTCAGTGTGGTACCACTTTACTACGTGATCCACTCCAGAACTAGCCCAGGATCTAGCCATGAAGTATGAGAAATATGCGAAAGTAAAAACCTGATGAGGGCAAATCCTAGACCTATCCCAGACTTAACTTGCGTTATCCTCTAAAATATTTATCAAGACCAGGTTTAATTGATTGTTTCAGTGTGGTACCACATTACTACGTGATCCACACCAGAAAAAACCCAAGATCCGTTCAACAAGTATGTGAAGAATGCGAAAGTATGAGTCTGATGAGGTCAAATCCCAGTTCAATCCCAGACTTAACTTGCGTTATCCTCTAAAATATTAATCGAAACCAGGTTTAATCGACTGTTTCAGTGTGGTACCACATTACTATGTGATCCAAACCAGAGAAAACCCAGGATCTGTTCAACAAGTATGTGAAAAACGCGAAAGTATGAGTCTGATGAGGTCAAATCCCAGACCAATCCCAGACTTAACTTGCGATATCCTCTAAAATATTGATCGAAACCAGGTTTAGTCGACTGTTTCAGTGTGGTACCACATTACTACGTGATCCCAACCAGAAAAAACCCAGGATCCGTTCAACAAGTATGTCAAGAATGCGAAAGTATGAGTCTGATGAGCGAAAATCCCAGACCTAACCTAGACCTAACATGCGTTATCCTCTAAAATATTGATCGAAACCAGGTTTAATTGACTGTTTCAGTGTGGTCCCACATTACTACGTGATCCAAACCAGAGAAAACCCAGGATCCGTTCAACAAGTATGTGAAGAATGCGAAAGTATGAGTCTGATGAGTGAAAATGCCAGGCCTAACCTAGACCTAACATGCGTTATCCTCAAAAATATTGTTCGAAACCTGGTTTAATCGACTGTTTCAGTGTGGTACCACATTACTATGTGATCCAAACCAGAAAATAACCCAGGATCTGTTCAACGAGTATGTGAAAAACGCGAAAGTATGAGCCTGATGAGGGCAAATCCCAGACATATCCCAGACCTAACTTGCGTTGTCCTCTAAAATATTGATGGAAACCAGGTTTCATTGACTGTTTCAGTGTGGTACTACATTACTGCGTGATGCAATCCAGAAAAAGCCCAGGATCTAGCCATCAAGTATGAGAAATATGCGAAAGAATGAGCCTGATGAGAGCAAATCCCAGACCTAACCTAGACCTAACATGCGTTATCCTCTAAAATATTGAGCGAAACCAGGTTTAATGGACTGTTTCAGTGGGGTACCACACTACTTCGTGATCCAAACCAGAAAAAACCCAGGATCTGTTCAACAAGTATGTGAAAAACGCGAAACTGTGAGCCTGATGGGGGCAAATCTTAGACCTAACCCAGACCTAAGATGCGTTATCCTCTAAAATATTTATCCAGACCAGGTTTAATTGACTGTTTCAGCGTGGTACCACATTACTACGTGATCCAAAACAGAAAAAACCCAGGATCTGTTCAACAAGTATGTGAAAAACGCGAAAGTATGAGCCTTATGAGGGCAAATCCCAGACATATCCCAGACCTAACTTGCGTTGTCCTCTAAGATATTGATGGAAACCAGGTTTAATTGACTGTTTCAGTGTTGTACTACATTAAATACGTGATGCAATCCAGAAAAAGCCCAGGATCTAGCCATCAAGTATGAGAAATATGCGAAAGAATGAGCCTGATGAGAGCAAATCCCAGACCTAACCTAGACCTAACATGAATTATTCTCTAAAATATTGATCGAAACCAGGTTTAATCGACTGTTTTAGCGTGGTACCACATTACTACGTGATACAATCCAGAAACAGCCCAGGATCTAGCCATTAAGTATGAGAAATATGGGAAAGTATGAGCCTGATGAGGGCAAATCCTAGACCTAACCCAAACCTAACATGCGTTATCCTCTAAAATATTTATCAAGACCAGGTTTAATTGAATGTTTCAGTGTGGTACAGCATTACTACGTGAACCAAACCAGAAAAAACCCAGGATCCGTTCAACAAGTATGTTAAAACTGCGACAGTATGACCCTGATGAGGGCAAATCCCAGGCCTAACCTAGACCTAACATGCGTTGCCCTCTAAAATATTGATGGAAACCAGGTTTAATTGACTGTTTCAGAGTTGTACTTCATTACTACGTGATGCAATCCAGAAAAAGCCCAGGATCTAGTCATCAAGTATGAGAAATATGCGAAAGAATGAGCCTGATGAGAGCAAATCCCAGACCTAACCTAGACCTAACACGAATTATTCTCTAAAATATTGATCGAAACCAGGTTTAATTGACAGTTTCAGTGTTGTACTTCATTACTACGTGATGCAATCCAGAAAAAGCCCAGGATCTGGCCATTAAGTATGAGAAATATGCGAAAGAATGAGCCTGATGAGAGCAAATCCCTGACCTAACCTAGACCTAACATGAATTATTCTCTAAAATATTGATCGAAACCAGGGTTAATTGACTGTTTTAGTGTGGTCCCACATTACTACGTGATCCAAACCAGAAAAAACCCAGGATCCGTCCAACAAGTATGTGAAGAATGCGAAAGGATGAGTCTGATGAGTGAAAATCCCAGGCCTAACCTAGACCTGACATGCGTTATCCTCAAAAATATTGATCGAAACCTGGTTTAATCGACTGTTTCAATGTGGTACCACATTACTATGTGATCCAAACCAGAAAATAACCCAGGATCTGTTCAACGAGTATGTGAAAAACGCGAAAGTATGAGCCTGATGAGGGCAAATCCCAGACATATCCCAGACCTAACTTGCGTTGTGCTCTAAGATATTGATGGAAACCAGGTTTAATTGACTGTTTCAGTGTTGTACTTCATTACTACGTGATGCAATCCAGAAAAAGCCCAGGATCTAGCCATCAAGTATGAGAAATATGCGAAAGAATGAGTCTGATGAGAGCAAATCCCAGACCTAACCTAGACCTAACATGCGTTATCCTCTAAAATATTGAGCGAAACCAGGTTTAATGGACTGTTTCAGTGTGGTACCACTTTACTACGTGATCCACTCCAGAACTAGCCCAGGATCTAGCCATGAAGTATGAGAAATATGCGAAAGTAAAAACCTGATGAGGGCAAATCCTAGACCTATCCCAGACTTAACTTGCGTTATCCTCTAAAATATTTATCAAGACCAGGTTTAATTGATTGTTTCAGTGTGGTACCACATTACTACGTGATCCACACCAGAAAAAACCCAAGATCCGTTCAACAAGTATGTGAAGAATGCGAAAGTATGAGTCTGATGAGGTCAAATCCCAGTTCAATCCCAGACTTAACTTGCGTTATCCTCTAAAATATTAATCGAAACCAGGTTTAATCGACTGTTTCAGTGTGGTACCACATTACTATGTGATCCAAACCAGAGAAAACCCAGGATCTGTTCAACAAGTATGTGAAAAACGCGAAAGTATGAGTCTGATGAGGTCAAATCCCAGACCAATCCCAGACTTAACTTGCGATATCCTCTAAAATATTGATCGAAACCAGGTTTAGTCGACTGTTTCAGTGTGGTACCACATTACTACGTGATCCCAACCAGAAAAAACCCAGGATCCGTTCAACAAGTATGTCAAGAATGCGAAAGTATGAGTCTGATGAGCGAAAATCCCAGACCTAACCTAGACCTAACATGCGTTATCCTCTAAAATATTGATCGAAACCAGGTTTAATTGACTGTTTCAGTGTGGTCCCACATTACTACGTGATCCAAACCAGAGAAAACCCAGGATCCGTTCAACAAGTATGTGAAGAATGCGAAAGTATGAGTCTGATGAGTGAAAATGCCAGGCCTAACCTAGACCTAACATGCGTTATCCTCAAAAATATTGTTCGAAACCTGGTTTAATCGACTGTTTCAGTGTGGTACCACATTACTATGTGATCCAAACCAGAAAATAACCCAGGATCTGTTCAACGAGTATGTGAAAAACGCGAAAGTATGAGCCTGATGAGGGCAAATCCCAGACATATCCCAGACCTAACTTGCGTTGTCCTCTAAAATATTGATGGAAACCAGGTTTCATTGACTGTTTCAGTGTGGTACTACATTACTGCGTGATGCAATCCAGAAAAAGCCCAGGATCTAGCCATCAAGTATGAGAAATATGCGAAAGAATGAGCCTGATGAGAGCAAATCCCAGACCTAACCTAGACCTAACATGCGTTATCCTCTAAAATATTGAGCGAAACCAGGTTTAATGGACTGTTTCAGTGGGGTACCACACTACTTCGTGATCCAAACCAGAAAAAACCCAGGATCTGTTCAACAAGTATGTGAAAAACGCGAAACTGTGAGCCTGATGGGGGCAAATCTTAGACCTAACCCAGACCTAAGATGCGTTATCCTCTAAAATATTTATCCAGACCAGGTTTAATTGACTGTTTCAGCGTGGTACCACATTACTACGTGATCCAAAACAGAAAAAACCCAGGATCTGTTCAACAAGTATGTGAAAAACGCGAAAGTATGAGCCTTATGAGGGCAAATCCCAGACATATCCCAGACCTAACTTGCGTTGTCCTCTAAGATATTGATGGAAACCAGGTTTAATTGACTGTTTCAGTGTTGTACTACATTAAATACGTGATGCAATCCAGAAAAAGCCCAGGATCTAGCCATCAAGTATGAGAAATATGCGAAAGAATGAGCCTGATGAGAGCAAATCCCAGACCTAACCTAGACCTAACATGAATTATTCTCTAAAATATTGATCGAAACCAGGTTTAATCGACTGTTTTAGCGTGGTACCACATTACTACGTGATACAATCCAGAAACAGCCCAGGATCTAGCCATTAAGTATGAGAAATATGGGAAAGTATGAGCCTGATGAGGGCAAATCCTAGACCTAACCCAATCCTAACATGCGTTATCCTCTAAAATATTTATCAAGACCAGGTTTAATTGAATGTTTCAGTGTGGTACAGCATTACTACGTGAACCAAACCAGAAAAAACCCAGGATCCGTTCAACAAGTATGTTAAAACTGCGACAGTATGACCCTGATGAGGGCAAATCCCAGGCCTAACCTAGACCTAACATGCGTTGCCCTCTAAAATATTGATGGAAACCAGGTTTAATTGACTGTTTCAGAGTTGTACTTCATTACTACGTGATGCAATCCAGAAAAAGCCCAGGATCTAGTCATCAAGTATGAGAAATATGCGAAAGAATGAGCCTGATGAGAGCAAATCCCAGACCTAACCTAGACCTAACACGAATTATTCTCTAAAATATTGATCGAAACCAGGTTTAATTGACAGTTTCAGTGTTGTACTTCATTACTACGTGATGCAATCCAGAAAAAGCCCAGGATCTGGCCATTAAGTATGAGAAATATGCGAAAGAATGAGCCTGATGAGAGCAAATCCCTGACCTAACCTAGACCTAACATGAATTATTCTCTAAAATATTGATCGAAACCAGGGTTAATTGACTGTTTTAGTGTGGTCCCACATTACTACGTGATCCAAACCAGAGAAAACCCAGGATCCGTCCAACAAGAATGTGAAGAATGCGAAAGTATGAGTCTGATGAGTGAAAATCCCAGGCCTAACCTAAACCTAACATGCGTTCTCCTCCAAAATATTGATCGAAACCTGGTTTAATCGACTGTTTCAGTGTGGTTCCACATTACTATGTGATCCAAACCAGAAAATAACCCAGGATCTGTTCAACGAGTTTGTGAAGTGTGCGAAAGTATGAGTCTGTTGAGGTCAAATCCCAGACCTATCCCAGACCTAACTTGCGTTATCCTCTAAAATATTGATCGAAACCAGGTTTAATTGACCGTTTCAGTGTGGTACCACATTACTACGTGATCCACACCAGAGAAAACCCAGGATCCGTTCAACAAGTATGTGAAGAATGCGAAAGTATGAGTCTGATGAGTGAAAATCCCAGACATATCCCAGACCTAACTTGCGTTGTCCTCTAAGATATTGATGGAAACCAGGTTGATTGACTGTTTCAGCGTGGTACCACATTACTACGTGATACAATCCAGAAACAGCCCAGGATCTAGCCTTGAAGTATGACAAATGTGCGAAAGTAAGAGACTGATGAGGGCAAATCCTAGACCTATCCCAGACCTAACTTGCGTTATCCTCTAAAATATTGATCGAAACCAGGTTTAATTGACAGTTTCAGCGTGGTACCACATTACTACGTGATACAATCCAGAATCAGCCCAGGATCTAGCCTTGAAATATGAGAAATATGCGAAAGAATGAGCCTGATGAGAGCAAATCCCAGACCTAACCTAGACCTAACATGAATTATTCTCTAAAATATTGATCGAAACCAGGTTTAATTGACTGTTTCAGTGTGGTCCCACATTACTACGTGATCCAAACCAGAAAAAACCCAGGATCCGTTCAACAAGTATGTGAAGAATGCGAAAGTATGAGTCTGGTGAGTGAAAATCCTAGACCTAACCCAAACCTAACATGCGTTATCCTCTAAAATATTTATCAAGACCAGGTTTAATTGAATGTTTCAGTGTGGTACCACATTACTACGTGATACAATCCAGAAAAAGCCCAGGATCTAGCCATCAAGTGTGAGAAATATGCGAAAGAATGAGCCTGATGAGGGCAAATCCTAGACCTAATCCAGACCTAACATGCGCTATCCTCTAAGATATTGTTCGCAACCAGGTTTAATGGACTGTTTCAGTGTGGTACCACACTACTACGTGATCCAAACCAGAAAGAACCCGGGATCTGTTCAACAAGTATGTGAAAAACGCGAAAGTATGAGTCTGATGAGGTCAAATCCCAGACCTATCCCAGACTTAACTTGCGTTATCCTCTAAAACATTGATCGAAACCAGGCTTAATCGACTGTTTCTGCGTGGTACCACATTACTACGTGATCCAAACCAGAAAAAACCCAGGATCCGTTCAACATGTATGTGAAGAATGCGAAAGTATGAGTCTGATCAGTGAAAATCTCAGGCCTTACCTAGACCTAACTTGCGTTGTCCTCTAAAATATTGATGGAAACCTTGTTTCATTGACTGTTTCAGTGTGGTACTACATTACTACGTGATGCAATCTAGACAAAGCCCAGGATCTAGCCATCAAGCATGAGAAATATGCGTAACAATGAGCCTGATGACAGCAAATCCCAGACCTATCCTAGACCTAACATGCGTTATCCTCTAAAGTTTTGATCGAAACCAGGTTTAATTGGCCGTTTCAGCGAGGTACCACATTACTACGTGATACAATCCAGAAACAGCCCAGGATCTAGCCATGAAGTATGAGAAATATGCGAAAGTATGAGCCTCATGAGGGCAAATCCTAGACCTAACCCAGACCTAACATGCGTTATCCTCTAAAATATTTATCAAGACCAGGTTTAATTGATTGTTTCAGTGTGGTCCCACATTACTACGTGATCCAAACCAGAAAAAACCCAGGATCCGTTCAACAAGTATGTGAAGAATGCGAAAGTATGAGTCTGATGAGTGAAAATCCGAGACCTAACCCAGACCTAACATGCGTTATCCTCAAAAATATTGATCGAAACCAGGTTTAATCGACTGTTTCAGTGTGACATCGCACTACTACGTGACCCAAACTAGAAAAAACCAAGGATCTGTTCAACAAGTATGTGAAAAACGCGAAAGTCTGAGCCTGATGAGGGCAAATCCCGGACCTATCCCAGACCTAACTTGCGTTAACCTCTAAAATATTGATCGAAACCAGGTTTAATTGACTGTCTCAGTGTGGTACCACATTACTACATGATCCAGTCCAGAAATAGCCCAGGATCTAGCCATGAAGTATGAAAAATATGCGAAAGTATGAGCCTGATATGGGCAAATCCTAGACCTAACCCAAACCTAACATGCGTTATCCTCTAAAATATTTATCAAGACCAGGTTTAATTGAATGTTTCAGTGTGGTACCACATTACTACGTGACACAATCCAGAAAAAGCCCAGGATCTAGCCATCATGTTTGAGAAATATGCGAAAGAATGAGCCTGATGAGGGCAAATCCTAGACCTAATCCAGACCTAGCATGTGTTATCCTCTAAGATATTGATAGCAACCAGATTTAATGGACTGTTTCAGTGTGGTACCGCACTACTACGTGATCCAAACCAGAAAAAACCCAGGATCTGTTCAACAAGTATGTGAAAAACGCGAAAGTATGAGTCTGATGAGGTCAAATCCCAGACCTATCCCATACTTAACTTGCGTTATCCTCTAAAATATTGATCGAAACCAGGTTTAATCGACTGTTTCAGCGTGGTACCACATTACTACGTGATACAATCCAGAAACAGTCCAGGATCTAGCCATGAAGTATGAGAAATATGCGAAAGAATGAGCCTGATGAGAGCAAATCCCAGACCTAACCTAGACCTAACATGAATTACTCTCTAAAATATTGATCGAAACCAGGTTTAATTGACTGTTTCAGTGTGGTCCCACATTACTACGTGATCCAAACCAGAAAATAACCCAGGATCTGTTCAAGGAGTATGTGAAGTGTGCGAAAGTATGAGTCTGATGAGGTCAAATCCCAGACCTATCCCAGACCTAACTTGCGTTATCCCCTAAAATATTCATCGAAACCAGGTTTAATGGACTGCTTCAGTGTGGTACCACACTACTACGTGATCCAAACCAGAAAAAACCCAGGATCTGTTCAACAAGTATGTGAAAAACGCGAAAGTATGAGCCTGATGAGGGCAAATCCCAGACATATCCCAGACCTAACTTGCGTTGTCCTCTAAGATATTCATGGAAACCAGGTTTAATTGACTGTTTCAGTGTGGTCCCACATTACTTCGTGATCCAAACCAGAAAAAACCCAGGATCCGTTCAACAAGTATGTGAAGAATGCGAAAGTATGAGTCTGATGAGTGAAAATCCCAGGCCTAACCTAGACCTAACATGCGTTATCCTCAAAAATATTCATCGAAACCTGGTTTAATCGACTGTTTCAGTGTGGTACCACATTACTATGTGATCCAAACCAGAAAATTACCCAGGATCTGTTCAAGGAGTATGTGAAGTGTGCGAAAGTATGAGTCTGATGAGGTCAAATTTCAGACCTGTCCCAGACCTAACTTGCGTTACCCTCTAAAATATTGATCGAAACTAGGTTTAATCGACTGTTTCAGTGTGGTACCACATTACTTCGTGATCCAAACCAGAAAAAACCCAGGATCCGTTCAACAAGTATGTGAAGAATGCGAAAGAATGAGTCTGATGAGTGAAAATCCCAGGCCTAACCTAGACCTAACATGCGTTATCCTCAAAAATATTGATCGAAACCTGGTTTAATCGACTGTTTCAGTGTGGTACCACATTACTATGTGATCCAAACCAGAAAATTACCCAGGATCTGTTCAAGGAGTATGTGAAGAATGCGAAAGTATGAGTCTGATGAGTGAAAATCCCAGGGCTAACATAGACCTAACATGCGTTATCCTCTAAAATATTGATCGAAACCAGGTTTAATCGACTGTTACAGTGTGGTATCACACTACTACGTGACCGAAACCAGGAAAAACCCATGATCTGTTCAACAAGTATGTGAAAAACGCGAAAGTATGAGCCTGATGAGGACAAATCCCAGACCTATCCCAGACCTAACTTGCGTTATCCTCTAAAATATTGATCGAAACTAGGTTTAATTGACCGTTTCAGTGTGGTACTACATTACTACGTGATGCCATCCAGAAAAAGCCCAGGATCTAGCCATCAAGTATGAGAAATATGCGAAAGAATGAGCCTGATGAGAGCAAATCCCAGACCTAACCTAGACCTAACATGAATTTTTCTCTAAAATATTGATCGAAACCAGGTTTAATTGACTGTTTCAGTGTGGTCCCACATTACTACGTGATACAAACCAGAAAAAACCCAGGATCTGTTCAACAAGTATGTGAAAAACGCGAAAGTATGAGCCTGATGAGGGCAAATCCCAGACATATCCCAGACCTAACTTGCGTTGTCCTCTAAGATATTCATGGAAACCAGGTTTAATTGACTGTTTCAGTGTGGTCCCACATTACTTCGTGATCCAAACCAGAAAAAACCCAGGATCCGTTCAACAAGTATGTGAAGAATGCGAAAGTATGAGTCTGATGAGTGAAAATCCCAGGCCTAACCTAGACCTAACATGCGTTATCCTCAAAAATATTCATCGAAACCTGGTTTAATCGACTGTTTCAGTGTGGTACCACATTACTATGTGATCCAAACCAGAAAATTACCCAGGATCTGTTCAAGGAGTATGTGAAGTGTGCGAAAGTATGAGTCTGATGAGGTCAAATTTCAGACCTGTCCCAGACCTAACTTGCGTTACCCTCTAAAATATTGATCGAAACTAGGTTTAATCGACTGTTTCAGTGTGGTACCACATTACTTCGTGATCCAAACCAGAAAAAACCCAGGATCCGTTCAACAAGTATGTGAAGAATGCGAAAGAATGAGTCTGATGAGTGAAAATCCCAGGCCTAACCTAGACCTAACATGCGTTATCCTCAAAAATATTGATCGAAACCTGGTTTAATCGACTGTTTCAGTGTGGTACCACATTACTATGTGATCCAAACCAGAAAATTACCCAGGATCTGTTCAAGGAGTATGTGAAGAATGCGAAAGTATGAGTCTGATGAGTGAAAATCCCAGGGCTAACATAGACCTAACATGCGTTATCCTCTAAAATATTGATCGAAACCAGGTTTAATCGACTGTTACAGTGTGGTATCACACTACTACGTGACCCAAACCAGGAAAAACCCATGATCTGTTCAACAAGTATGTGAAAAACGCGAAAGTATGAGCCTGATGAGGACAAATCCCAGACCTATCCCAGACCTAACTTGCGTTATCCTCTAAACTATTGATCGAAACTAGGTTTAATTGACCGTTTCAGTGTGGTACTACATTACTACGTGATGCCATCCAGAAAAAGCCCAGGATCTAGCCATCAAGTATGAGAAATATGCGAAAGAATGAGCCTGATGAGAGCAAATCCCAGACCTAACCTAGACCTAACATGAATTTTTCTCTAAAATATTGATCGAAACCAGGTTTAATTGACTGTTTCAGTGTGGTCCCACATTACTACGTGATACAAACCAGAAAAAACCCAGGATCCCTTCAACAAGTATGTGAAGAATGCGAAAGTATGAGTCTGATGAGTGAAAATCCCAGGCCTAACCTAGACCTAACATGCGTTATCCTCAAAAATATTCATCGAAACCTGGTTTAATCGACTGTTTCAGTGTGGTACCACATTACTATGTGATCCAAACCAGAAAATTACCCAGGATCTGTTCAAGGAGTATCTGAAGAATGCGAAAGTATGAGTCTGATCAGTGAAAATCTCAGGCCTTACCTAGACCTAACTTGCGTTGTCCTCTAAAATAGTGATGGAAACCAGGTTTCATTGACTGTTTCAGTGTGGTACTACATTACTACGTGATGCCATCCAGAAAAAGCCCAGGATCTAGCCATCAAGTATGAGAAATATGCGAAGGAATGAGCCTGATGAGAGCAAATCCCAGACCTAACCTAGACCTAACATGAATTTTTCTCTAAAATATTGATCGAAACCAGGTTTAATTGACTGTTTCAGTGTGGTCCCTCATTACTACGTGATCCAAACCAGATAACCCAGGATCCCTTCAACAAGTATGTGAAGAATGCGAAAGTATGAGTCTGATGAGTGAAAATCCCAGGCCTAACCTAGACCTAACACGCGTTATCCTCTAAAATATTGATCGAAACCTGGTTTAATTGACTGTTTCAGTGTTGTACTTCATTTCTACGTGATGCAATCCAGAAAAAGCCCAGGATCTAGCCATCAAGTATGAGAAATATGCGAAAGAATGAGCCTGATGAGAGCAAATCCCAGGCCTAACCTAGACCTAACATGAATTTTTCTCTAAAATATTGATCGAAACCAGGTTTAATTGACTGTTTCAGTGTGGTCCCACATTACTACATGATCCAAACCAGAAAAAACCCAGGATCCCTTCAACAAGTATGTGAAGAATGCGAAAGTATGAGTCTGATGAGTGAAAATCCCAGGCCTAACCTAGACCTAACATGAGTTATACTCTAAAATATTGATCGAAACCAGGTTTAATAGACTGTTTCAGTGTGGTACCACATTACTATGTGATCCAAACCAGAAAATAACCCAGGATCTGTTCAAGGAGTATGTGAAGTGTGCGAAAGTATGAGTCTGATGAGTGAAAATCCCAGACCTAACCTAGACCTAACATGAGTTATACTCTAAAATATTGATCGAAACCAGGTTTAATCGACTGTTTCAGTGTGGTACCACATTACTATGTGATCCAAACCAGAAAATAACCCAGGATCTGTTCAAGGAGTATGTGAAGTGTGCGAAAGTATGAGTCTGATGAGTGAAAATCCCAGACCTAACCTAGACCTAACATGCGTTATCCTCTAAAATATTTATCAAGACCAGGTTTAATTGATTGTTTCAGTGTGGTCCCACATTACTACGAGATCCAAACCAGAAAAAACCCAGGATCCCTTCAACAAGTATGTGAAGAATGCGAAAGTATGAGTCTGATGAGTGAAAATCCCAGGCCTAACCTAGACCTAACATGAGTTATACTCTAAAATATTGATCGAAACCAGGTTTAATCGACTGTTTCAGTGTGGTACCACATTACTATGTGATCCAAACCAGAAAATAACCCAGGATCTGTTCAAGGAGTATGTGAAGTGTGCGAAAGTATGAGTCTGATGAGTGAAAATCCCAGACCTAACCTAGACCTAACATGCGTTATCCTCTAAAATATTTATCAAGACCAGGTTTAATTGATTGTTTCAGTGTGGTCCCACATTACTACGAGATCCAAACCAGAAAAAACCCAGGATCTGTTCAACATGTATGAGAAATATGCGAAAGAATGAGCCTGATGAGAGTAAATCCCAGACCTAACCTAGACCTAACATGCGTTATCCTCTAAAATATTTATCAAGGTCAGGTTTAATTGATTGTTTCAGTGTGGACCCACATTACTACGTGATCCAAACCAGAAAAACCCAGGATCAGTTCAACAAGTATGTGAAGAATGCGAAAGTATGAGTCTGATGAGTGAAAATCCCAGTGCTAACGTAGACCTAACATGCGTTATCCACTAAAATATTGATCGAAGCCAGGTTTAATCGACTGCTTCAGTGTGGTATCACACTACTACGTGACCCAAACCAGAAAAAACCCATGATCTGTTCAGCAAGTATGTGAAAAACGCGAAACTGTGAGCCTGATGTGGGCAAATCATAGACCTAACCCAGACCTAAGATGCGTTGTCCTCTAAAATATTGATGGAAACCAGGTTTCATTGACGGTTTCAGTGTGGTACCACTTTACTACGTGATCCAATCCAGAAATAGCCCAGGATCTAGCCATGAAGTATGAGAAATATGCGAAAGTAAGAGCCTGATGAGGGCAAATCCTAGACCTATCCCAGACGTAACTTGCGTTATCCTCTAAAATATTGATCGAAACCAGGTTTAATTGACTGTTTCAGCGTGGTACCACATTACTACGTGATACAATCCAGAAACAGCCCAGGATCTAGCCATGAAGTATGAGAAATATGTGAAAGTATGAGCCTGATGAGGGCAAATCCAAGACCTAACCCAGACCTAACATGCGTTATCCTCTAAAATGTTTATCAAGACCAGGTTTAATTGATTGTTTCAGTGTGGTCCCACATTAGTACGTGATCCGAACCAGAAAAAACCCAGGATCTGTTCAACAAGTATGTGAAGAATGCGAAAGTGTGAGTCTGATGAGGGCAAATCCCAGACCTATCCCAGACCTAACTTGCGTTATCCTCTAAAATATTGATCGAAACCAGGTTTAATTGACCGTTTCAGTGTGGTACCACATTACTACGTGATCCAAACCAGAAAAAACCCAGGATCCGTTCAACAAGTATGTGAAGAATGCGAAAGCATGAGTCTGATCAGTGAAAATCCCAGGCCTAACCCAGACCTAACATGAGTTATACTCTAAAATATTGATCGAAACCTGGTTTAATCGACTGTTTCAGTGTGGTACCACATTACTATGTGATCCAAACCAGAAAATAACCCAGGATCTGTTCAACGAGTATGTGAAGTGTGCGAAAGTACGAGTCTGATGAGGTCAAATCCGAGACCTATCCCAGACCTAGCTTGCGTTATCCTCCAAAATATTGATCGAAACCAGGATTAATCGACTGTTTCAGTGTGGTCCCACATTACTACGTGATCCAAACCAGAAAAAACCCAGGATCAGTTGAACAAGTATGTGAAGAATGCGAAAGTATGAGTCTGATGAGTGAAAATCCCAGGGCTAACCTAGACCTAACATGCGTCATCCTCTAAAATATTGATCAAAACCAGGTTTAATGGACTGTTCCAGTGTGGTACCACACTACAACGTGATCCAAACCTGAAAAAACCCAGGATCTGTTCAACAAGTATGTGAAAAACGCGAAAGTATGAGCCTGATGAGGGCAAATCCCAGACATATCCCAGACCTAACTTGCGTTGTCCTCTAAGATATTGATGGAAACCAGGTTTAATTGACTGTTTCAGTGTTGTACTTCATTACTACGTGATGCAATCCGGAGAAAGCCCAGGATCTAGCCATCAAGTATGAGAAATATGCGAAAGAATGAGCCTGATGAGAGCAAATCCCAGACCTAACCTAGACCTAACATGCGTTATCCTCTAAAATATTAATCGAAACCAGGTTTAATTGACTGTTTCAGTGTGGTCCCACATTACTACGTGATCCAAACCAGAAAAAACCCAGGATCCGTTCAACAAGTATGTGAAGAATGCGAAAGGATGAGTCTGATGAGTGAAAATCCCAGGCCTAACCTAGACCTGACATGCGTTATCCTCAAAAATATTGATCGAAACCTGGTTTAATCGACTGTTTCAATGTGGTACCACATTACTATGTGATCCAAACCAGAAAATAACCCAGGATCTGTTCAACGAGTATGTGAAAAACGCGAAAGTATGAGCCTGATGAGGGCAAATCCCAGACATATCCCAGACCTAACTTGCGTTGTGCTCTAAGATATTGATGGAAACCAGGTTTAATTGACTGTTTCAGTGTTGTACTTCATTACTACGTGATGCAATCCAGAAAAAGCCCAGGATCTAGCCATCAAGTATGAGAAATATGCGAAAGAATGAGCCTGATGAGAGCAAATCCCAGACCTAACCTAGACCTAACATGCGTTATCCTCTAAAATATTAATCGAAACCAGGTTTAGTTGACTGTTTCAGTGTGGTCCCACATTACTACGTGATCCAAACCAGAAAAAACCCAGGATCCGTTCAACAAGTATGTGAAGAATGCGAAAGCATGAGTCTGATCAGTGAAAATCCCAGGCCTAACCCAGACCTAACATGAGTTATACTCTAAAATATTGATCGAAACCTGGTTTAATCGACTGCTTCAGTGTGGTACCACATTACTATGTGATCCAAACCAGAAAATAACCCAGGATCTGTTCAACGAGTATGTGAAGTGTGCGAAAGTACGAGTCTGATGAGGTCAAATCCGAGACCTATCCCAGACCTAGCTTGCGTTATCCTCCAAAATATTGATCGAAACCAGGATTAATCGACTGTTTCAGTGTGGTCCCACATTACTACGTGATCCAAACCAGAGAAAACCCAGGATCTGTTCAACAAGTATGTGAAAAACGCGAAAGTATGAGTCTGATGAGGTCAAATCCCAGACCAATCCCAGACTTAACTTGCGATATCCTCTAAAATATTGATCGAAACCAGGTTTAGTCGACTGTTTCAGTGTGGTACCACATTACTACGTGATCCAAACCAGAAAAAACCCAGGATCTGTTCAACGAGTATGTGAAGTGTGCGAAAGTATGAGTCTGATGAGGGCAAATCCCAGACCTATCCCAGACCTAACATGCGTTATCCTCGAAAATATTTATCAAGACCAGGTTTAATTGATTGTTTCAGTGTGGACCCACATTACTACGTGATCCCAACCAGAAAAAACCCAGGATCCGTTCAACAAGTATGTCAAGAATGCGAAAGTATGAGTCTGATGAGCGAAAATCCCAGACCTAACCTAGACCTAACATGCGTTATCCTCTAAAATATTGATCGAAACCAGGTTTAATTGACCGTTTCAGTGTGGTACCACATTACTACGTGATCCAAACCAGAAAAAACCCAGGATCCGTTCAACAAGTATGTGAAGGATGCGAAAGTATGAGTCTGATCAGTGAAAATCTCAGGCCTTACCTAGACCTAACTTGCGTTGTCCTCTAAAATATTGATGGAAACCAGGTTTAATTGACTGTTTCAGTGTTTTACTTCAACTACGTGATACAATCCAGAAAAAGCAAAGGATCTAGCCATCAAGTATGAGAAATATGCGTAAGAATGAGCCTGATGAGAGCAAATCCCAGACCTAACCTAGACCTAACATGCGTCATCCTCTAAAATATTGATCAAAACCAGGTTTAATGGACTGTTTCAGTGTGGTACCACACTACAACGTGATCCAAACCTGGAAAAACCCAGGATCTGTTCAACAAGTATGTGAAAAACGCGAACGTATGAGCCTGATGAGGGCAAATCCCAGACATATCCCAGACCTACCTTGCGTTGTCCTCTAAGATATTGATGGAAACCAGGTTTAATTGACTGTTTCAGTGTTGTACTTCATTACTACGTGATGCAATCCAGAAAAAGCCCAGGATCTAGCCATCAAGTATGAGAAATATGCGAAAGAATAAGCCTGATGAGAGTAAATCACAGACCTAACCAAGACCTAACATGAATTATTCTCTAAAATATTAATCGAAACCAGGTTTAATTGACTGTTTCAGTGTGGTCCCACATTACTACGTGATCCAAACCAGAGAAAACCCAGGATCCGTTCAACAAGTATGTGAAGAATGCGAAAGTATGAGTCTGATAAGTGAAAATGCCAGGCCTAACCTAGACCTAACATGCGTTATCCTCAAAAATATTGTTCGAAACCTGGTTTAATCGACTGTTTCAGTGTGGTACCACATTACTATGTGATCCAAACCAGAAAATAACCCAGGATCTGTTCAACGAGTATGTGAAAAACGCGAAAGTATGAGCCTGATGAGGGCAAATCCCAGACATATCCCAGACCTAACTTGCGTTGTGCTCTAAGATATTGATGGAAACCAGGTTTAATTGACTGTTTCAGTGTTGTACTTCATTACTACGTGATGCAATCCAGAAAAAGCCCGGGATCTAGCCATCAAGTATGAGAAATATGCGAAAGAATGAGCCTGATGAGAGCAAATCCCAGACCTAACCTAGACCTAACATGAATTATTCTCTAAAATATTGATCGAGACCAGGTTTAATCGACTGTTTCAGTGTGGTACCACATTACTACGTGATCCAAACCAGAAAAAACCGAGGATCAGTTCAACAAGTATGTGAAGAATGCGAAAGTATGAGTCTGATGAGTGAAAATCCCAGGGTTATCCTAGACCTAACATGCGTTATCCTCTAAAATATTGATGGAAACCAGGTTTAATCGACTGTTTCAGTGTGGTATCACACTACTACGTGACCCAAACCAGAGAAAACCCATGATCTGTTCAACAAGTATGTGAAAAACGCGAAAGTATGAGCCTGATGAGGGCAAGTCCCAGACCTATCCCAGACCTAACTTGCGTTATCCTCTAAAATATTGATCGAAACCAGGTTGAATTGACCGTTTCAGTGTGGTACCACATTACTACCTGATCCAAACCAGAAAAAACCCAGGATATCGTTCAACAAGTATGTGAAGGATGCGAAAGTATGAGTCTGATCAGTGAAAATCTCAGGCCTTACCTAGACCTAACTTGCGTTGTCCTCTAAAATATTGATGGAAACCAGGTTTCATTGACTGTTTCAGTGTGGTACTACATTACTGCGTGATGCAATCCAGAAAAAGCCCAGGATCTAGCCATCAAGTATGAGAAATATGCGAAAGAATGAGCCTGATGAGAGCAAATCCCAGACCTAACCTAGACCTAACATGCGTTATCCTCTAAAATATTGAGCGAAACCAGGTTTAATGGACTGTTTCAGTGGGGTACCACACTACTTCGTGATCCAAACCAGAAAAAACCCAGGATCTGTTCAACAAGTATGTGAAAAACGCGAAACTGTGAGCCTGATGGGGGCAAATCTTAGACCTAACCCAGACCTAAGATGCGTTATCCTCTAAAATATTTATCCAGACCAGGTTTA
Source organism: Colletes latitarsis (assembly GCF_051014445.1). Classification (NCBI taxonomy): domain Eukaryota; kingdom Metazoa; phylum Arthropoda; class Insecta; order Hymenoptera; family Colletidae; genus Colletes; species Colletes latitarsis. The sequence continues at coordinate 10,188,023 of NW_027488366.1, forward strand.
ATTGACTGTTTCAGCGTGGTACCACATTACTACGTGATCCAAAACAGAAAAAACCCAGGATCAGTTCAACAAGTATGTGAAAAACGCGAAAGTATGAGCCTTATGAGGGCAAATCCCAGACATATCCCAGACCTAACTTGCGTTGTCCTCTAAGATATTGATGGAAACCAGGTTTAATTGACTGTTTCAGTGTTGTACTACATTACTACGTGATGCAATCCAGAAAAAGCCCAGGATCTAGCCATCAAGTATGAGAAATATGCGAAAGAATGAGCCTGATGAGAGCAAATCCCAGACCTAACCTAGACCTAACATGAATTATTCTCTAAAATATTGATCGAAACCAGGTTTGATCGACTGTTTTAGCGTGGTACCACATTACTACGTGATACAATCCAGAAACAGCCCAGGATCTAGCCATTAAGTATGAGAAATATGGGAAAGTATGAGCCTGATGAGGGCAAATCCTAGACCTAACCCAAACCTAACATGCGTTATCCTCTAAAATATTTATCAAGACCAGGTTTAATTGAATGTTTCAGTGTGGTACAACATTACTACGTGAACCAAACCAGAAAAAACCCAGGATCCGTTCAACAAGTATGTTAAAACTGCGACAGTATGACCCTGATGAGGGCAAATCCCAGGCCTAACCTAGACCTAACATGCGTTGTCCTCTAAAATATTGATGGAAACCAGGTTTAATTGACTGTTTCAGAGTTGTACTTCATTACTACGTGATGCAATCCAGAAAAAGCCCAGGATCTAGCCATCAAGTATGAGAAATATGCGAAAGAATGAGCCTGATGAGAGCAAATCCCAGACCTAACCTAGACCTAACACGAATTATTCTCTAAAATATTGATCGAAACCAGGTTTAATTGACAGTTTCAGTGTTGTACTTCATTACTACGTGATGCAATCCAGAAAAAGCCCAGGATCTGGCCATTAAGTATGAGAAATATGCGAAAGAATGAGCCTGATGAGAGCAAATCCCTGACCTAACCTAGACCTAACATGAATTATTCTCTAAAATATTGATCGAAACCAGGGTTAATTGACTGTTTTAGTGTGGTCCCACATTACTACGTGATCCAAACCAGAAAAAACCCAGGATCCGTCCAACAAGAATGTGAAGAATGCGAAAGTATGAGTCTGATGAGTGAAAATCCCAGGCCTAACCTAAACCTAACATGCGTTCTCCTCCAAAATATTGATCGAAACCTGGTTTAATCGACTGTTTCAGTGTGGTTCCACATTACTATGTGATCCAAACCAGAAAATAACCCAGGATCTGTTCAACGAGTTTGTGAAGTGTGCGAAAGTATGAGTCTGTTGAGGTCAAATCCCAGACCTATCCCAGACCTAACTTGCGTTATCCTCTAAAATATTGATCGAAACCAGGTTTAATTGACCGTTTCAGTGTGGTACCACATTACTACGTGATCCACACCAGAAAAAACCCAGGATCCGTTCAACAAGTATGTGAAGAATGCGAAAGTATGAGTCTGATGAGTGAAAATCCCAGACATATCCCAGACCTAACTTGCGTTGTCCTCTAAGATATTGATGGAAACCAGGTTGATTGACTGTTTCAGCGTGGTACCACATTACTACGTGATACAATCCAGAAACAGCCCAGGATCTAGCCTTGAAGTATGACAAATGTGCGAAAGTAAGAGACTGATGAGGGCAAATCCTAGACCTATCCCAGACCTAACTTGCGTTATCCTCTAAAATATTGATCGGAACCAGGTTTAATTGACAGTTTCAGCGTGGTACCACATTACTACGTGATACAATCCAGAATCAGCCCAGGATCTAGCCTTGAAATATGAGAAATATGCGAAAGAATGAGCCTGATGAGAGCAAATCCCAGACCTAACCTAGACCTAACATGAATTATTCTCTAAAATATTGATCGAAACCAGGTTTAATTGACTGTTTCAGTGTGGTCCCACATTACTACGTGATCCAAACCAGAAAAAACCCAGGATCCGTTCAACAAGTATGTGAAGAATGCGAAAGTATGAGTCCGTTCAGTGAAAATCCCAGGCCTAACCTAGATCTAACATGCGTTATCCTCAAAAATATTTATCGAAACCTGGTTTAATCGACTGTTTCAGTGTGGTACCACATTACTATGTGATCCAAACCAGAAAATAACCCAGGATCTGTTCAACAAGTATGTGAAAAACGCGAAAGTATGAGTCTGATGTGGTCAAATCCCAGACCTATCCGAGACTTAACTTGTGTTATCCTCTAAAATATTGATCGAAACCAGGTTTAATCGACTGTTTCAGCGTGGTACCACATTACTACGTGATACAATCCAGAAACAGCCCAGGATATAGCCATGAAGTATGAGAAATATGCGAAAGTATGAGCCTGATGAGGGCAAATCCTAGACCTAACCAAAGCCTAACATGCGTTATCCTCTAAAATATTTATCAAGACCAGGTTTAATTGAATGTTTCAGTGTGGTACCACATTACTACGTGAACCAAACCAGAAAAAACCCAGGATCCGTTCAACAAGTATGTTAAAACTGCGACAGTATGACCCTGATGAGGGCAAATCCCAGGCCTAACCTAGACCTAACATGCGTTGTCCTCTAGAATATTGATGGAAATCAGGTTTAATTGACTGTATCAGTGTGGTCCCACATTACTACGTGATCCAAACCAGAGAAAACCCAGGATCCGTTCAACAAGTATGTGAAGAATGCGAAAGTATGAGTCTGATGAGTGAAAATCCCAGGCCTAACCTAGACCTAACATGCGTTATCCTCAAAAATATTGATCGAAACCTGGTTTAATCGACTGTTTCAGTGTGGTACCACATTACTATGTGATCCAAACCAGAAAATAACCCAGGATCTGTTCAACGAGTATGTGAAAATCGCGAAAGTATGAGCCTGATGAGGGCAAATCCCAGACATATCCCAGACCTCACATGCGTTGTGCTCTAAGATATTGATGGAAACCAGGTTGAAATGACCGTTTCAGTGTGGTACCACATTACTACGTGATGCAATCCAGAAAAAGCCCAGGATCTAGCCATCAAGTATGAGAAATATGCGAAAGAATGAGCCTGATGAGAGCAAATCTCAGACCTAACCTAGACCTAACATGAATTATTCTCTAAAATATTGATCGAGACCAGGTTTAATCGACTGTTTCAGTGTGGTACCACATTACTACGTGATCCAAACCAGAAAAAACCGAGGATCAGTTCAACAAGTATGTGAAGAATGCGAAAGTATGAGCCTGATGAGGGCAAATCCCAGACCTATCCCAGACCTCACTTGCGTTGTCCTCTAAGATATTGATGGAAACCAGGTTTAATTGACTGTTTCAGTGTTGTACTTCATTACTACGTGATGCAATCCAGAAAAAGCCCAGGATCTAGCCATCAAGTATGAGAAATATGCGAAAGAATGAGCCTGATGAGAGCAAATCCCAGACCTAACCTAGACCTAACATGAATTATTCTCTAAAATATTGATCGAGACCAGGTTTAATCGACTGTTTCAGTATGGTACCACATTACTACGTGATCGAAACCAGAAAAAACCGAGGATCAGTTCAACAAGTATGTGAAGAATGCGAAAGTATGAGTCTGATGAGTGAAAATCCCAGGGTTATCCCAGACCTAACATGCGTTATCCTCTAAAATATTGATCGAAACCAGGTTTAATCGACTGTATCAGTGTGGTATCACACTACTACGTGACCCAAACCAGAGAAAACCCATGATCTGTTCAACAAATATGTGAAAAACGCGAAAGTATGAGCCTGATGAGGGCAAGTCCCAGACCTATCCCAGACCTAACTTGCGTTATCCTCTAAAATATTGATCGAAACCAGGTTGAATTGACCGTTTCAGTGTGGTACCACATTACTACCTGATCCAAACCAGAAAAAACCCAGGATATCGTTCAACAAGTATGTGAAGGATGCGAAAGTATGAGTCTGATCAGTGAAAATCTCAGGCATTACCTAGACCTAACTTGCGTTGTCCTCTAAAATATTGATGGAAACCTGGTTTCATTGACTGCTTCAGTGTGGTACTACATTACTGCGTGATGCAATCCAGAAAAAGCCCAGGATCTAGCCATCAAGTATGAGAAATATGCGAAAGAATGAGCCTGATGAGAGCAAATCCCAGACCTAACCTAGACCTAACATGCGTTATCCTCTAAAATATTGAGCGAAACCAGGTTTAATGGACTGTTTCAGTGGGGTACCACACTACTTCGTGATCCAAACCAGAAAAAACCCAGGATCTGTGCAACAAGTATGTGAAAAACGCGAAACTGTGAGCCTGATGGGGGCAAATCTTAGACCTAACCCAGACCTAAGATGCGTTATCCTCTAAAATATTTATCCAGACCAGGTTTAATTGACTGTTTCAGCGTGGTACCACATTACTACGTGATCCAAAACAGAAAAAACCCAGGATCTGTTCAACAAGTATTTGAAAAACGCGAAAGTAAGAGCCTGATGAGGGCAAATCCCAGACATATCCCAGACCTAACTTGCGTTGTCCTCTAAGATATTGATGGAAACCAGGTTTAATTGACTGTTTCAGTGTTGTACTACATTACTACGTGATGCAATCCAGAAAAAGCCCAGGATCTAGCCATCAAGTATGAGAAATATGCGAAAGAATGATCCTGATGAGAGCGAATCCCAGACCTAACCTAGACCTAACATGCGTTATCCTCTAAAATATTGAGCGAAACCAGGTTTAATGGACAGTTTCAGTGTGGTACCACTTCACTACGTGATCCACTCCAGAACTAGCCCAGGATCTAGCCATGAAGTATGAGAAATATGCGAAAGTAAGAGCCTGATGAGGGCAAATCCTAGACCTATCCCAGACCTAACTTGCGATATCCTCCAAAATATTGATCGAAACCAGGTTTAATTAACTGTTTCAGCGTGGTACCACATTACTACGTGATACAATCCAGAAACAGCCCAGGATCTAGCCATGAAGTATGAGAAATATGCGAAAGTATGAGCCTGATGAGGGCAAATCCTAGACCTAACCCAGACCTAACATGCGTTATCCTCTAAAATATTTATCAAGACCAGGTTTAATGGACTGTTTCAGTGTGGTACCACACTACTACGTGATACAAACCAGAAAAAACCCTGGATCTGTTCAACAAGTATGTGAAAAACGCGAAAGTATGAGCCTGATGAGGGCAAATCCCAGACCTATCCCAGACCTCACTTGCGTTGTCCTCTAAGATATAGATGGAAACCAGGTTTCATTGACTGTTTCAGTGTTGTACTTCATTACTACGTGATGCAAACCAGAAAAAGCCCAGGATCTAGCCATCAAGTATGAGAAATATGCGAAAGAATGAGCCTGATGAGAGCAAATCCCAGACCTAACCTAGACCTAACATGAATTATTCTCTAAAATATTGATCGAAACCAGGTTTAATTGACTGTTTCAGTGTGGTCCCACATTACTACGTGATCCAAACCAGAAAAAACCCAGGATCCGTTCAACAAGTATGTGAAGAATGTGAAAGTATGAGCCTGATGAGTGAAAATCCCAGGCCTAACCTAGACCTAACATGCGTTATCCTCAAGAATATTGATCGAAACCTGGTTTAATCGACTGTTTCAGTGTGGTACCACATTACTATGTGATCCAAACCAGAAACAGCCCAGGATATAGCCATGAAGTATGAGAAATATGCGAAAGTATGAGCCTGATGAGGGCAAATCCTAGACCTAACCCAAACCTAACATGCGTTATCCTCTAAAATATTTATCAAGACCAGGTTTAATAGAATGTTTCAGTGTGGTACCACGTTACTACGTGAACCAAACCAGAAAAAACCCAGGATCCGTTCAACAAGTATGTTAAAACTGCGACAGTATGACCCTGATGTGGGCAAATCCCAGGCCTAATCTAGACCTAACATGCGTTGTCCTCTAGAATATTGATGGAAACCAGGTTTAATTGACTGTTTCAGTGTTGCACTTCATTACTACGTGATGCAATCCAGAAAAAGCCCAGGATCTAGCCATCAAGTATGAGAAATATGCGAAAGAATGAGCCTAATGAGGGCAAATCCCAGACCTAACCTAGACCTAACATGCGTTATCATCTAAAATATTGAGCGAAACCAGGTTTAATGGACTGTTTCAGTGTGGTACCACACTACTTCGTGATCCAAACCAGAAAAAACCCAGGATCTGTTCAACAAGTATGTGAAAAACGCTAAACTGTGAGCCTGATGAGGGCAAATCTTAGACCTAACCCAGACCTAAGATGCGTTATCCTCTAAAATATTTATCCAGACCAGGTTTCATTGAATGAATCAGTGTGGTACCACTTTACTACCTGATACAATCCAGAAACAGCCCAGGATCTAGCCATGAAGTATGAGAAATATGCGAAAGTATGAGCCAGATGAGGGCAAATCCTAGACCTAACCCAAACCTAACATGCGTTATCCTCTAAAATATTTATCAAGAAAAGGTTTAATTGAATGTTTCAGTGTGGTACCACATTACTACGTGAACCAAACCAGAAAAAACCCAGGATCTGTTCAACAAGTATGTGAAAAACGCTAAACTGTGCGCCTGATGAGGGCAAATCATAGACCTAACCCAGACATAAGATGCGTTATCCTCTAAAATAATTATCCAGACCAGGTTTCATTGAATGTTACAGTGTGGTACCACTTTACTACGTGATCCAATCCAGAAATAGCCCAGGATCTGGCCATGAAGTATGAGAAATATGCGAAAGTAAGAGCCTGATGAGGGCAAATCCTAGACCTATCCAAGACCTAACTTGCGTTATCCTCTAAAATATTGATCGAAACCAGGTTTAATTGACTGTTTCAGCGTGGTACCACATTACTACGTGATCCAATCCAGAAACAGCCCAGGATCTAGCCATGAAGTATGAGAAATATGCGAAAGTATGAGCCTGATGAGGGCCAATCCTAGACCTAACCCAGACCTAACATGCGTTATCCTGTAAAATATTTATCAAGATCAGGTTTAATTGATTGTTTCTGTGTGGTCCCACATTACTACGTGATCCAAACCAGAAAAAACCCAGGATCTGTTCAACATGTATGAGAAATATGCGAAAGAATGAGCCTTATGAGAGCAAATCCCAGACCTAACCTAGACCTAACATGCGTTATCCTCAAGAATATTGATCGAAACCTGGTTTAATCGACTGTTTCAGTGTGGTACCACATTACTATGTGATCCAAACCAGAAAATAACCCAGGATCTGTTCAACGAGTATGTGAAGTGTGCGAAAGTATGAGTCTGATGAGGTCAAATCCCAGACCAATCCCAGGCTTAACTTGCGTTATCCTCTAAAATATTGATCGAAACCATGTTTAATCGACTGTTTCCGTGTGGTACCACATTGCTACGTTATCCAAACCAGAAAATACCCAGGATCTGTTCAACGAGTATGTGAAGTGTGCGAAAGTATGAGTCAGATGAGGGCAAATCCCAGACCTATCCCAGACCTAACATGCGTTATCCTCTAAAATATTTATCCAGACCAGGTTTAATGGACTGTTTCAGTGTGGTACCACACTACTTCGTGATCCAAACCAGAGAAAGCCCAGGATCTGTTTAAGAAGTATGTGAAAAACGCTAAACTGTGAGCCTGATGAGGGCAAATCTTAGACCTAACCCAGACCTAAGATGCGTTATCCTCTAAAATAATTATCCAGACCAGGTTTCATTGAATGTTACAGTGTGGTACCACTTTACTACGTGATCCAATCCAGAAATAGCCCAGGATCTGGCCATGAAGTATGAGAAATATGCGAAAGTAAGAGCCTGATGAGGGCAAATCCTAGACCTATCCAAGACCTAACTTGCGTTATCCTCTAAAATATTGATCGAAACCAGGTTTAATTGACTGTTTCAGCGTGGTACCACATTACTACGTGATCCAATCCAGAAACAGCCCAGGATCTAGCCATGAAGTATGAGAAATATGCGAAAGTATGAGCCTGATGAGGGCCAATCCTAGACCTAACCCAGACCTAACATGCGTTATCCTGTAAAATATTTATCAAGATCAGGTTTAATTGATTGTTTCTGTGTGGTCCCACATTACTACGTGATCCAAACCAGAAAAAACCCAGGATCTGTTCAACATGTATGAGAAATATGCGAAAGAATGAGCCTTATGAGAGCAAATCCCAGACCTAACCTAGACCTAACATGCGTTATCCTCAAGAATATTGATCGAAACCTGGTTTAATCGACTGTTTCAGTGTGGTACCACATTACTATGTGATCCAAACCAGAAAATAACCCAGGATCTGTTCAACGAGTATGTGAAGTGTGCGAAAGTATGAGTCTGATGAGGTCAAATCCCAGACCAATCCCAGGCTTAACTTGCGTTATCCTCTAAAATATTGATCGAAACCATGTTTAATCGACTGTTTCCGTGTGGTACCACATTGCTACGTTATCCAAACCAGAAAATACCCAGGATCTGTTCAACGAGTATGTGAAGTGTGCGAAAGTATGAGTCAGATGAGGGCAAATCCCAGACCTATCCCAGACCTAACATGCGTTATCCTCTAAAATATTTATCAAGACCAGGTTTAATGGACAGTTTCAGTGTGGTACCACACTACTACGTGATCCAAACCAGAAAAAACCCAGGATCTGTTCAACAAGTATGTGAAAAACGCGAATGTATGAGCCAGATGAGGGCAAGTCCCAGGCCTTACCTAGACCTAACATGAATTATTCTCTAAAATATTGATCGAAACCAGGTTTAATTGACTGTTTCAGTGTGGTCCCACATTACTACGTGATCCAAACCTGAAAAAACCCAGGATCCGTTCAACAAGTATGTGAAGAATGCGAAAGTATGAGTCCGTTCAGTGAAAATCCCAGGCCTAACCTAGATCTAACATGCGTTATCCTCAAAAATATTGATCGAAACCTGGTTTAATCGACTGTTTCAGTGTGGTACCACATTACTATGTGATCCAAACCAGAAAATAACCCAGGATCTGTTCAACAAGTATGTGAAAAACGCGAAAGTATGAGTCTGATGTGGTCAAATCCCAGACCTATCCGAGACTTAACTTGTGTTATCCTCTAAAATATTGATCGAAGCCAGGTTTAATCGACTGTTTCAGCGTGGTACCACACTACTACGTGATACAATCCAGAAACAGCCCAGGATATAGCCATGAAGTATGAGAAATATGCGAAAGTATGAGCCTGATGAGGGCAAATCCTAGACCTAACCCAAACCTAACATGCGTTATCCTCTAAAATATTTATCAAGACCAGGTTTAATAGAATGTTTCAGTGTGGTACCACGTTACTACGTGAACCAAACCAGAAAAAACCCAGGATCCGTTCAACAAGTATGTTAAAACTGCGACAGTATGACCCTGATGTGGGCAAATCCCAGGCCTAACCTAGACCTAACATGCGTTGTCCTCTAGAATATTGATGGAAACCAGGTTTAATTGACTGTTTCAGTGTTGCACTTCATTACTACGTGATGCAATCCAGAAAAAGCCCAGGATCTAACCATCAAGTATGAGAAATATGCGAAAGAATGAGCCTGATGAGGGCAAATCCCAGACCTAACCTAGACCTAACATGCGTTATCATCTAAAATATTGAGCGAAACCAGGTTTAATGGACTGTTTCAGTGTGGTACCACACTACTTCGTGATCCAAACCAGAAAAAACCCAGGATCTGTTCAACAAGTATGTGAAAAACGCTAAACTGTGAGCCTGATGAGGGCAAATCTTAGACCTAACCCAGACCTAAGATGCGTTATCCTCTAAAATATTTATCCAGACCAGGTTTAATGGACTGTTTCAGTGTGGTACCACACTACTTCGTGATCCAAACCAGAGAAAGCCCAGGATCTGTTTAAGAAGTATGTGAAAAACGCTAAACTGTGAGCCTGATGAGGGCAAATCTTAGACCTAACCCAGACCTAAGATGCGTTATCCTCTAAAATATTTATCCAGACCAGGTTTCATTGAATGAATCAGTGTGGTACCACTTTACTACCTGATACAATCCAGAAACAGCCCAGGATCTAGCCATGAAGTATGAGAAATATGCGAAAGTATGAGCCAGATGAGGGCAAATCCTAGACCTAACCCAGACCTAACATGCGTTATCCTCTAAAATATTTATCAAGAAAAGGTTTAATTGAATGTTTCAGTGTGGTACCACATTACTACGTGAACCAAACCAGAAAAAACCCAGGATCTGTTCAACAAGTATGTGAAAAACGCTAAACTGTGCGCCTGATGAGGGCAAATCTTAGACCTAACCCAGACCTAAGATGCGTTATCCTCTAAAATAATTATCCAGACCAGGTTTCATTGAATGTTACAGTGTGGTACCACTTTACTACGTGATCCAATCCAGAAATAGCCCAGGATCTGGTCATGAAGTATGAGAAATATGCGAAAGTAAGAGCCTGATGAGGGCAAATCCTAGACCTATCCAAGACCTAACTTGCGTTATCCTCTAAAATATTTATCAAGACCAGGTTTAATCGACTGTTTCAGTGTGGTACCACATTACTATGTGATCCAAACCAGAAAATAACCCAGGATCCGTTCAACAAGTATGTTAAAACTGCGACAGTATGATCCTGATGAGGGCAAATCCCAGGCCTAACCTAGACCTAACATGCGTTGTCCTCTAGAATATTGATGGAAACCAGGTTTAATTGACTGTTTCAGTGTTGCACTTCATTACTACGTGATGCAATCCAGAAAAAGCCCAGGATCTAGCCATCAAGTATGAGAAATATGCGAAAGGATGAACCTGATGAGAGCAAATCCCAGACCTAACCCAAACCTAACATGCGTTATCCTCTAAAATATTTATCAAGACCAGGTTTAATTGAATGTTTCAGTGTGGTACCACATTACTACGTGGACCAAACCAGAAAAATCCCAGGATCCGTTCAACAAGTATGTTAAAACTGCGACAGTATGACCCTGATGAGGGCAAATCTCAGGCCTAACCTAGACCTAACATGCGTTGTCCTCAAGAATATTGATGGCAACCAGGTTTAATTGACTGTTTCAGTGTTGCACTTCATTACTAGGTGATGCAATCCAGAAAAAGCCCAGGATCTAGCCATCAAGTATGAGAAATATGCGAAAGAATGAACCTGATGAGAGCAAATCCTAGACCTAACCTAGACCTAACATGAATTATTCTCTAAAATATTGATCGAAACCAGGTTTAATTGACTGTTTCAGTGTTGTACTACATTACTACGTGATGCAATCCAGAAAAAGCCCAGGATTTAGCCATCAAGTATGAGAAATATGCGAAAGAATGAGCCTGATGGGAGCAAATCCCTGACCTAACCTAGACCTAACATGAATTATTCTCTAAAATATTGATCAAAACCAGGTTTATTTGACTGTTTCAGTGTGGTACCACATTACTACGTGATGCAATCCAGAAATAGCCCAGGATCTAGCCATGAAGTATGAGAAATATGCGAAAGTATGAGCCTGATGAGGGCAAATCCTAGACCTAACCCAGACCTAACATGCGTTATTCTCTAAAATATTTATCAAGACCAGGTTTAATTGAATGTTTCAGTGTGGTACCACATTACTACGTGATCAAAACCAGAAAAAACCCAGGATCCGTTCAACAAGTATGTGAAAAACGCTAAACTGTGAGCCTGATGAGGGCAAATCTTAGACCTAACCCAGACCTAAGATGCGTTATCCTCTAAAATATTTATCCAGACCAGGTTTAATGGACTGTTTCAGTGTGGTACCACACTACTTCGTGATCCAAACCAGAGAAAGCCCAGGATCTGTTCAAGAAGTATGTGAAAAACGCTAAACTGTGAACCTGATGAGGGCAAATCTTAGACCTAACCAAGACCTAAGATGCGTTATCCTCTAAAATATTTATCCAGACCAGGTTTAATGGACTGTTTCAGTGTGGTACCATACTACTTCGTGATCCAAGCCAGAGAAAGCCCAGGATCAGTTCAAGAAGTATGTGAAAAACGCTAAATTGTGAGCCTGATGAGGGCAAATCTTAGACCTAACCCAGACCTAAGATGCGTTATCCTCTAAAATATTTATCCAGACCAGGTTTCATTGAATGTTTCAGTGTGGTCCCACATTACTACGTGATCCAAACCAGAAAAAACCCAGTATCTGTTCAACATGTATGAGAAATATGCGAAAGAATGAGCCTGATGAGAGCAAATCCCAGACCTAACCTAGACCTAACATGAATTATTCTCTAAAATATTGATCGAAACCAGGTTTAGTCGACTGTTTCAGTGTGGTCCCACATTACTACGTGATCCAAACCAGAAAAAACCCGGGATCCGTTCAACAAGTATATGAAGAATGCGAAAGTATGAGTCTGATGAGGTCAAATCCCAGACCTATCCCAGACTTAACTTGCGTTATCCTCTAAAATATTGATCGAAACCAGGTTTAATCGACTGTTTCAGCGTGGTACCACATTACTACGTGATACAATCCAGAAACAGCCCAGGATCTAGCCATGAAGTATGAGAAATATGCGTAAGAATGAGCCTGATGAGAGCAAATCCCAGACCTATCCTAGACCTAACATGAATTATTCTCTAAAATATTGATCGAAAACAGGTATACTTGACTGTTTCAGTGTGGCCCCACATTACTACGTGATCCAAACCAGAAGAAACCCAGGATCCGTTCAACAAGTATGTGAAGAATGCGATAGTATGAGTCTGATGAGTGAAAATCCCAGACCTAACCTAGACCAAACATGCGTTATCCTCTAAAATATTGATCCAAACCAGGTTTAATGGACTGTTTCAGCGTGGTACCACACTACTACGTGATCCAAACCAGAAAAAACCCAGGATCTGTTCAACGAGTGTGTGAAAAACGCGAAAGTATGAGCCTGATGAGGGCAAATCCCAGACATATCCCAGACCTAACTTGCGTTGTCCTCTAAGATATTGATGGAAACCAGGTTTAATTGACTGTTTCGGTGTTGTACTTCATTACTACGTGATGCAATCCAGAAAAAGCCCAGGATCTAGCCATCAAGTATGAGAAATATGCGAAAGAATGAGCCTGATGAGAGCAAATACCGGACCTAACCTAGACCTTACATGCGCTATCCTCTAAAATATTGAGCGAAACCAGGTTTAATGGACTGTTTCAGTGTGGTACCACACTACTTCGTGATCCAAACCAGAAAAAACCCAAGATCAGTTCAACAAGTATGTGAAAAACGCTAAACTGTGAGCCTGATGAGGGCAAATCTTAGACCTAACCCAGACCTAAGATGCGTTATCCTCTAAAATATTTATCCAGACCAGGTTTCATTGAATGTTTCAGTGTGGTACCACTTTACTACGTGATCCAATCCAGAAATAGCCCAGGATCTAGCCATGAAGTATGAGAAATACGCGAAAGTAAGAGCCTGATGAGGGCAAATCCTAGACCTATCCCAGACCTAACTTGCGTTATCCTCTAAAATATTGATCGAAACCAGGTTTAATTGACTGTCTCAGCGTGGTCCCACATTACTACGTGATCCAAACCAGAAAAAACCCAAGATCCGTTCAACAAGTATGTGAAGAATGCGAAAGTATGAGTCTGATGAGGTCAAATCCCAGACCTATCCCAGACTTAACTTGCGTTATCCTCTAAAATATTGATCGAAACCAGGTTTAATCGACTGTTTCAGCGTGGTACCACATTACTACGTGATACAATCCAGAAAAAGCCCAGGATCTAGCCATCAAGTATGAGAAATATACGAAAGAATGAGCCTGATGAGAGCAAATCCCAGACCTAACCTAGACCTAACATGAATTATTCTCTAAAATATTGATCAAAACCAGGTTTAATTGACTGTTTCAGTGTGGTACCACATTTCTACGTGATCCAATCCAGAAATAGCCCAGGATCTAGCCATGAAGTATGAGAAATATGCGAAAGTATGAGCCTGATGAGGGCAAATCCTAGACCTAACCCAGACCTAACATGCGTTATTCTGTAAAATTTTTATCAAGACCAGGTTTAATTGAATGTTTCATTGTGGTACCTCATTACTACGTGATCAAAACCAGAAAAAACCCAGGATCCCTTCAACAAGTATGTGAAGAATGCGAAAGTATGAGTCTGTTCAGTGAAAATCTCAGGCCTTACCTAGACCTAACTTGCGTTGTCCTCTAAAATATTGATGGAAACCAGGTTTCATTGACTGTTTCAGTGTGATACTACATTACTACGTGATGCAATCCAGAAAACGCCCAGGATGTAGCCATCAAGTATGAGAAATATGCGATAGAATGAGCCTGATGAGAGCAAATCCCAGACCTAACCTAGAGCTAACATGCGTTATCCTCTAAAATATTGAGCGAAACCAGGTTTAATGGACTGTTTCAGTGTGGTACCACACTACTTCGTGATCCAAACCAGAAAAAACCCAGGATCTGTTCAACAAGTATGTGAAGAATGCGAAAGTATGAGCCTGATGAGGGCAAATCCCAGACATATCCCAGACCTAACTTGCGTTGTCCTCTAAGATATTGATGGAAACCGGGTTTAATTGACTGTTTCAGTGTTATACTTCATTACTACGTGATGCAATCCAGAAAAAGCCCAGGAGCTAGCCTTCAAGTATGAGAAATATGCGAAAGAATGAGCCTGATGAGAGCATATCCCAGGCCTAACCTAGACCTAACATGAATTATTCTCTAAAATATTGATCGAAACCAGGTTTAATTGACTGTTTCAGTGTGGTCCCACATTACTACGTGATCCAAACCAGAAAAAACCCAGGATCCGTTCAACAAGTATGTGAAGAATGCGAAAGTATGAGTCTGATGAGGTCAAATCCCAGGCCTAACCTAGACCTAACATGCGTTATCCTCAAAAATATTGATCGAAACCTGGTTTAATCGACTGTTTCAGTGTGGTACCACATTACTATGTGATCCAAACCAGAAAATAACCCAGGATCTGTTCAACGAGTATGCGAAGTGTGCGAAAGTATGAGTCTGATGAGGTCAAATCCCAGACCATTCCTAGACTTAACTTGCGTTATCCTCTAAAATATTGATCGAAACCAGGTTTAATCGACTGTTTCAATGTGGTACCACATTACTACGTGATCCAAACCAGAAAGAACCCAGGATCTAGCCATCAAGTATGTGAAGAATGCGAAAGTATGAGTCTGATGAGTGAAAATCCCAGGCCTAACCTAGACCTAACATGCGTTATCCTCTAAAATATTGATCCAAACAAGGTTTAATGGACTGTTTCAGCGTGGTACCACACTACTACGTGATTCAAACCAGAAAAAACCCAGGATCTGTTCAACAAGTATGTGAAAAACGCGAAAGTATGAGCCTGATGAGCGCAAATCCCAGACATATCCCAGACCTAACTTGCGTTGTCCTCTAAGATATTGATGGAAACCAGGTTTAATTGACTGTTTCAGTGTTGTACTTCGTTACTACGTGATGCAATCCAGAAAAAGCCCAGGATCTAGCCATCAAGTATGAGAAATATGCGAAAGAATGAGCCTGATGAGAGCAAATCCCAGACCTGACCTAGACCTAACATGAATTATTCTCTAAAATATTGATCGAAACCAGGTTTAATTGACTGTTTCAGTGTGGTCCCAGATTACTACGTGATCCAAACCAGAAAAAACCCAGGATCCGTTCAACAAGTATGTGAAGAATGCGAAAGTATGAGTGTGATGAGTGAAAATCCCAGGCCTAACCTAGACCTAACATGCGTTATCCTCAAAAATATTGATCGAAACCTGGTTTAATCGTCTGTTTCAGTGTGGTACCGCATTACTATGTGATCCAAACAAGAAAAAACCCAGGATCCGTTCAACAGGTATGTGAAGACTGCGAAAGTATGAGTCTGATGAGTGAAAATCCCAGACCTAACCTAGACCTAACATGCGTTATCCTCTAAAATATTGACCCAAACCAGGTTTAACTGACTGTTTCAGTGTTGTACTTCATTACTACGTGATGCAATCCAGAAAAAGCCCAGGATCTAGCCATGAAGTATGAGAAATATGCGAAAGAATAAGCCTGATGAGGGCAAATCCCAGACCTAACCCAGACCTAACATGCGTTGTCCTCTAAGATATTGATGGAAACCAGGTTTAATTGACTGTTTCAGTGTGGTACCACACTACTACGTGATCCAAACCAGAAAAACCCCAGGATCTGTTCAACAAGTATGTGAAAAACGCGAAAGTATGAGTCTGATGAGTGAAAATCCCAGGCCTAACCTAGACCTAACATGCGTTATCCTCAAAAATATTGATCGAAACCAGGTTTAATCGACTGTTTCAGTGTGGTACCACATTACTACGTGATCCAAACCAGAAAAAACCCAGGGTCCTTTCAACAGGTATGTGAAGACTGCGAAAGTATGAGTCTGATGAGTGAAAATCCCAGACCTAACCCAGACCTAACATGCGTGGTCCTCTAAGATATTGATGGAAACCAGGTTTAATTGACTGTTTCAGTGTTGTACTTCATTACTACGTGATGCAATCCAGAAAAAGCCCAGGATCTAGCCATGAAGTATGAGAAATATGCGAAAGTATGAGCCTGATGAGGGCAAATCCTAGACCTAACCCAGACCTAACATGAATTATTCTCTAAAATATTGATCGAAACCAGGTTTAATCGACTGTTTCAGTGTGGTACTACATTACTATGTGATCCAAACCAGAAAAAACCCAGGATCTGTTCAACAAGTATGTGAAACACGCTAAACTGTGAGCCTGATGAGGGCATATCTTAGACCTAACCCAGACCTAAGATGCGTTAACCTCTAAAATATTTATCCAGACCAGGTTTCATTGAATGTTTCAGTGTGGTACCACTTTACTACGTGATCCAATCCAGAATTAGCCCAGGATCTAGCCATGAAGTATGAGAAATATGCGAAAGTAATAGCCTGATGAGGGCAAATCCTAGACCTATCCCAGACCTAACTTGCGTTATCCTCTAAAATATTTATCAAGACCAGGTTTAATTGAATGTTTCAGTGTGGTACCAGATTTCTACGTGATCCAAACTAGAAAAAACCCAGGATCCGTTCAACAAGTATGTGAAGAATGCGAAAGTATGAGTCTGATCAGTGAAAATCTCAGGCCTTACCTAGACCTAACTTGCGTTGTCCTCTAAAATATTGATGGAAACCAGGTTTTATTGACTGTTTCAGTGTGGTACTACATTACTACGTGATGCAATCCAGAAAAAGCCCAAGATCTAGCCATGAAGTATGAGAAATATGCGAAAGTAAGAGCCTGATGAGGGCAAATCCTAGACCTATCCCAGACCTAACTTGCGTTATCCTCTAAAATATTTATCAAGAGCAGGTTTAATTGAATGTTTCAGTGTGGTACCACACTACTTCGTGATCCAAACCAGTAAAAACCCAGGATCTGTTCAAGAAGTATGTGAAAAACGCTAAACTGTGTGCCTGACGAGGGCAAATCTTAGACCTAATCCAGACCTAAGATGCGTTAACCTCTAAAATATTTATCCAGACCAGGTTTAATTGAATGTTTCAGTGTGGTACCACGTTACTACGTGATCGAAACTAGAAAAAACCCAGGATCCGTTCAACAAGTATGTGAAGAATGCAATAGTATGAGTCTGATGAGTGAAAATCCCAGGCCTAACCTAGACCTAACATGCGTTATCCTCTAAAATATTGATCGAAACCTGGTTTAATCGACTGTTTCAGTGTGGTACCACATTACTATGTGATCCAAACCAGAAAATAACCCAGGATCTGTTCAAGGAGTATGTGAAGTGTGCGAAGGTATGAGTCTGATGAGGTCAAATCCCAGACCTATCCCAGACCTAACTTGCGTTATCCTCTAAAATATTGTTCGAAACCAGGTTTAATTGACTGTTTCGGTGTTGTACTTCATTACTACGTGATGCAATCCAGAAAAAGCCCAGGATCTAGCCATCAAGTATGAGAAATATGCGAAAGAATGAGCCTGATGAGAGCAAATACCGGACCTAACCTAGACCTTACATGCGCTATCCTCTAAAATATTGAGCGAAACCAGGTTTAATGGACTGTTTCAGTGTGGTACCACACTACTTCGTGATCCAAACCAGAAAAAACCCAAGATCAGTTCAACAAGTATGTGAAAAACGCTAAACTGTGAGCCTGATGAGGGCAAATCTTAGACCTAACCCAGACCTAAGATGCGTTATCCTCTAAAATATTTATCCAGACCAGGTTTCATTGAATGTTTCAGTGTGGTACCACTTTACTACGTGATCCAATCCAGAAATAGCCCAGGATCTAGCCATGAAGTATGAGAAATACGCGAAAGTAAGAGCCTGATGAGGGCAAATCCTAGACCTATCCCAGACCTAACTTGCGTTATCCTCTAAAATATTGATCGAAACCAGGTTTAATTGACTGTCTCAGCGTGGTCCCACATTACTACGTGATCCAAACCAGAAAAAACCCAAGATCCGTTCAACAAGTATGTGAAGAATGCGAAAGTATGAGTCTGATGAGGTCAAATCCCAGACCTATCCCAGACTTAACTTGCGTTATCCTCTAAAATATTGATCGAAACCAGGTTTAATCGACTGTTTCAGCGTGGTACCACATTACTACGTGATACAATCCAGAAAAAGCCCAGGATCTAGCCATCAAGTATGAGAAATATACGAAAGAATGAGCCTGATGAGAGCAAATCCCAGACCTAACCTAGACCTAACATGAATTATTCTCTAAAATATTGATCAAAACCAGGTTTAATTGACTGTTTCAGTGTGGTACCACATTACTACATGATCCAATCCAGAAATAGCCCAGGATCTAGCCATGAAGTATGAGAAATATGCGAAAGTATGAGCCTGATGAGGGCAAATCCTAGACCTAACCCAGACCTAACATGCGTTATTCTGTAAAATTTTTATCAAGACCAGGTTTAATTGAATGTTTCATTGTGGTACCTCATTACTACGTGATCAAAACCAGAAAAAACCCAGGATCCGTTCAACAAGTATGTGAAGAATGCGAAAGTATGAGTCTGTTCAGTGAAAATCTCAGGCCTTACCTAGACCTAACTTGCGTTGTCCTCTAAAATATTGATGGAAACCAGGTTTCATTGACTGTTTCAGAGTGATACTACATTACTACGTGATGCAATCCAGAAAACGCCCAGGATCTAGCCATCAAGTATGAGAAATATGCGAAAGAATGAGCCTGATGAGAGCAAATCCCAGACCTAACCTAGAGCTAACATGCGTTATCCTCTAAAATATTGAGCGAAACCAGGTTTAATGGACTGTTTCAGTGTGGTACCACACTACTTCGTGATCCAAACCAGAAAAAACCCAGGATCTGTTCAACAAGTATGTGAAGAATGCGAAAGTATGAGCCTGATGAGGGCAAATCCCAGACATATCCCAGACCTAACTTGCGTTGTCCTCTAAGATATTGATGGAAACCGGGTTTAATTGACTGTTTCAGTGTTATACTTCATTACTACGTGATGCAATCCAGAAAAAGCCCAGGAGCTAGCCTTCAAGTATGAGAAATATGCGAAAGAATGAGCCTGATGAGAGCATATCCCAGGCCTAACCTAGACCTAACATGAATTATTCTCTAAAATATTGATCGAAACCAGGTTTAATTGACTGTTTCAGTGTGGTCCCACATTACTACGTGATCCAAACCAGAAAAAACCCAGGATCCGTTCAACAAGTATGTGAAGAATGCGAAAGTATGAGTCTGATGAGGTCAAATCCCAGGCCTAACCTAGACCTAACATGCGTTATCCTCAAAAATATTGATCGAAACCTGGTTTAATCGACTGTTTCAGTGTGGTACCACATTACTATGTGATCCAAACCAGAAAATAACCCAGGATCTGTTCAACGAGTATGCGAAGTGTGCGAAAGTATGAGTCTGATGAGGTCAAATCCCAGACCATTCCTAGACTTAACTTGCGTTATCCTCTAAAATATTGATCGAAACCAGGTTTAATCGACTGTTTCAATGTGGTACCACATTACTACGTGATCCAAACCAGAAAGAACCCAGGATCTAGCCATCAAGTATGTGAAGAATGCGAAAGTATGAGTCTGATGAGTGAAAATCCCAGGCCTAACCTAGACCTAACATGCGTTATCCTCTAAAATATTGATCCAAACAAGGTTTAATGGACTGTTTCAGCGTGGTACCACACTACTACGTGATTCAAACCAGAAAAAACCCAGGATCTGTTCAACAAGTATGTGAAAAACGCGAAAGTATGAGCCTGATGAGCGCAAATCCCAGACATATCCCAGACCTAACTTGCGTTGTCCTCTAAGATATTGATGGAAACCAGGTTTAATTGACTGTTTCAGTGTTGTACTTCGTTACTACGTGATGCAATCCAGAAAAAGCCCAGGATCTAGCCATCAAGTATGAGAAATATGCGAAAGAATGAGCCTGATGAGAGCAAATCCCAGACCTGACCTAGACCTAACATGAATTATTCTCTAAAATATTGATCGAAACCAGGTTTAATTGACTGTTTCAGTGTGGTCCCAGATTACTACGTGATCCAAACCAGAAAAAACCCAGGATCCGTTCAACAAGTATGTGAAGAATGCGAAAGTATGAGTGTGATGAGTGAAAATCCCAGGCCTAACCTAGACCTAACATGCGTTATCCTCAAAAATATTGATCGAAACCTGGTTTAATCGTCTGTTTCAGTGTGGTACCGCATTACTATGTGATCCAAACAAGAAAAAACCCAGGATCCGTTCAACAGGTATGTGAAGACTGCGAAAGTATGAGTCTGATGAGTGAAAATCCCAGACCTAACCTAGACCTAACATGCGTTATCCTCTAAAATATTGACCCAAACCAGGTTTAACTGACTGTTTCAGTGTTGTACTTCATTACTACGTGATGCAATCCAGAAAAAGCCCAGGATCTAGCCATGAAGTATGAGAAATATGCGAAAGAATAAGCCTGATGAGGGCAAATCCCAGACCTAACCCAGACCTAACATGCGTTGTCCTCTAAGATATTGATGGAAACCAGGTTTAATTGACTGTTTCAGTGTGGTACCACACTACTACGTGATCCAAACCAGAAAAACCCCAGGATCTGTTCAACAAGTATGTGAAAAACGCGAAAGTATGAGTCTGATGAGTGAAAATCCCAGGCCTAACCTAGACCTAACATGCGTTATCCTCAAAAATATTGATCGAAACCAGGTTTAATCGACTGTTTCAGTGTGGTACCACATTACTACGTGATCCAAACCAGAAAAAACCCAGGGTCCTTTCAACAGGTATGTGAAGACTGCGAAAGTATGAGTCTGATGAGTGAAAATCCCAGACCTAACCCAGACCTAACATGCGTGGTCCTCTAAGATATTGATGGAAACCAGGTTTAATTGACTGTTTCAGTGTTGTACTTCATTACTACGTGATGCAATCCAGAAAAAGCCCAGGATCTAGCCATGAAGTATGAGAAATATGCGAAAGTATGAGCCTGATGAGGGCAAATCCTAGACCTAACCCAGACCTAACATGCGTTAGCCTCTAAAATATTTATCAAGACCAGGTTTAATTGAATGTTTCAGTGTGGTACCACATTACTGTGTGATGCAATCCAGAAAAAGCCCAGGATCTAGCCATCAAGTTTGAGAAATATGCGAAAGATTGAGCCTGATGAGGGCAAATCCCAGACCTAACCTAGACCTAACATGAATTATTCTCTAAAATATTGATCGAAACCAGGTTTAATTGACTGTTTCAGTGTGGTCCCACATAACTACGTGATCCAAACCAGAAAAAACCCAGGATCCGTTCAACAGGTATGTGAAGACTGCGAAAGTATGAGTCTGATGAGTGAAAATCCCAGACCTAACCTAGACCTAACATGCGTTGTCCTCTAAGATATTGATGGAAACCAGGTTTAATTGACTGTTTCAGTGTTGTACTTCATTACTACGTGATGCAATCCAGAAAAAGCCCAGGATCTAGCCATGAAGTATGAGAAATATGCGAAAGTATGAGCCTGATGAGGGCAAATCCTAGACCTAACCCAGACCTAACATGAATTATTCTCTAAAATATTGATCGAAACCAGGTTTAATCGACTGTTTCAGTGTGGTACTACATTACTATGTGATCCAAACCAGAAAAAACCCAGGATCTGTTCAACAAGTATGTGAAACACGCTAAACTGTGAGCCTGATGAGGGCATATCTTAGACCTAACCCAGACCTAAGATGCGTTAACCTCTAAAATATTTATCCAGACCAGGTTTCATTGAATGTTTCAGTGTGGTACCACTTTACTACGTGATCCAATCCAGAATTAGCCCAGGATCTAGCCATGAAGTATGAGAAATATGCGAAAGTAATAGCCTGATGAGGGCAAATCCTAGACCTATCCCAGACCTAACTTGCGTTATCCTCTAAAATATTTATCAAGACCAGGTTTAATTGAATGTTTCAGTGTGGTACCAGATTTCTACGTGATCCAAACTAGAAAAAACCCAGGATCCGTTCAACAAGTATGTGAAGAATGCGAAAGTATGAGTCTGATCAGTGAAAATCTCAGGCCTTACCTAGACCTAACTTGCGTTGTCCTCTAAAATATTGATGGAAACCAGGTTTTATTGACTGTTTCAGTGTGGTACTACATTACTACGTGATGCAATCCAGAAAAAGCCCAGGATCTAGCCATGAAGTATGAGAAATATGCGAAAGTAAGAGCCTGATGAGGGCAAATCCTAGACCTATCCCAGACCTAACTTGCGTTATCCTCTAAAATATTTATCAAGAGCAGGTTTAATTGAATGTTTCAGTGTGGTACCACACTACTTCGTGATCCAAACCAGTAAAAACCCAGGATCTGTTCAAGAAGTATGTGAAAAACGCTAAACTGTGTGCCTGACGAGGGCAAATCTTAGACCTAATCCAGACCTAAGATGCGTTAACCTCTAAAATATTTATCCAGACCAGGTTTAATTGAATGTTTCAGTGTGGTACCACGTTACTACGTGATCGAAACTAGAAAAAACCCAGGATCCGTTCAACAAGTATGTGAAGAATGCAATAGTATGAGTCTGATGAGTGAAAATCCCAGGCCTAACCTAGACCTAACATGCGTTATCCTCTAAAATATTGATCGAAACCTGGTTTAATCGACTGTTTCAGTGTGGTACCACATTACTATGTGATCCAAACCAGAAAATAACCCAGGATCTGTTCAAGGAGTATGTGAAGTGTGCGAAGGTATGAGTCTGATGAGGTCAAATCCCAGACCTATCCCAGACCTAACTTGCGTTATCCTCTAAAATATTGTTCGAAACCAGGTTTAATTGACTGTTTCGGTGTTGTACTTCATTACTACGTGATGCAATCCAGAAAAAGCCCAGGATCTAGCCATCAAGTATGAGAAATATGCGAAAGAATGAGCCTGATGAGAGCAAATACCGGACCTAACCTAGACCTTACATGCGCTATCCTCTAAAATATTGAGCGAAACCAGGTTTAATGGACTGTTTCAGTGTGGTACCACACTACTTCGTGATCCAAACCAGAAAAAACCCAAGATCAGTTCAACAAGTATGTGAAAAACGCTAAACTGTGAGCCTGATGAGGGCAAATCTTAGACCTAACCCAGACCTAAGATGCGTTATCCTCTAAAATATTTATCCAGACCAGGTTTCATTGAATGTTTCAGTGTGGTACCACTTTACTACGTGATCCAATCCAGAAATAGCCCAGGATCTAGCCATGAAGTATGAGAAATACGCGAAAGTAAGAGCCTGATGAGGGCAAATCCTAGACCTATCCCAGACCTAACTTGCGTTATCCTCTAAAATATTGATCGAAACCAGGTTTAATTGACTGTCTCAGCGTGGTCCCACATTACTACGTGATCCAAACCAGAAAAAACCCAAGATCCGTTCAACAAGTATGTGAAGAATGCGAAAGTATGAGTCTGATGAGGTCAAATCCCAGACCTATCCCAGACTTAACTTGCGTTATCCTCTAAAATATTGATCGAAACCAGGTTTAATCGACTGTTTCAGCGTGGTACCACATTACTACGTGATACAATCCAGAAAAAGCCCAGGATCTAGCCATCAAGTATGAGAAATATACGAAAGAATGAGCCTGATGAGAGCAAATCCCAGACCTAACCTAGACCTAACATGAATTATTCTCTAAAATATTGATCAAAACCAGGTTTAATTGACTGTTTCAGTGTGGTACCACATTACTACATGATCCAATCCAGAAATAGCCCAGGATCTAGCCATGAAGTATGAGAAATATGCGAAAGTATGAGCCTGATGAGGGCAAATCCTAGACCTAACCCAGACCTAACATGCGTTATTCTGTAAAATTTTTATCAAGACCAGGTTTAATTGAATGTTTCATTGTGGTACCTCATTACTACGTGATCAAAACCAGAAAAAACCCAGGATCCGTTCAACAAGTATGTGAAGAATGCGAAAGTATGAGTCTGTTCAGTGAAAATCTCAGGCCTTACCTAGACCTAACTTGCGTTGTCCTCTAAAATATTGATGGAAACCAGGTTTCATTGACTGTTTCAGTGTGATACTACATTACTACGTGATGCAATCCAGAAAACGCCCAGGATCTAGCCATCAAGTATGAGAAATATGCGAAAGAATGAGCCTGATGAGAGCAAATCCCAGACCTAACCTAGAGCTAACATGCGTTATCCTCTAAAATATTGAGCGAAACCAGGTTTAATGGACTGTTTCAGTGTGGTACCACACTACTTTGTGAACCAACCCAGAAAAATCCCAGGATCTGTTCAACATGTATGAGAAATATGCGAAAGAATGAGCCTGATGAGAGCTTAGCCCAGACCTATCCTAGACCTAACATGAATTATTCTCTAAAATATTGATCGAAAACAGGTTTAATTGACTGTTTCAGTGTTGTACTTCATTACTACGTGATGCAATCCAGAAAAAGCCCAGGAGCTAGCCATCAAGTATGAGAAATATGCGAAAGAATGAGCCTGATGAGAGCAAATCCCAGGCCTAACCTAGACCTAACATGAATTATTCTCTAAAATATTGATCGAAACCAGGTTTACATGACTGCTTCAGTGTGGTCCCACATTACTACGTGATCCAAACCAGAAAAAACCCAGGATCCGTTCAACAAGTATGTGAAGAATGCGAAAGTATGAGTCTGATGAGGGAAAATCCCAGGCCTAACCTAGACCTAACGTGCGTTATCCTCTAAAATATTGATCGAAACCAGGTTTAATCGACTGTTTCAGCGTGGTACCACGTTACTACGTGATACAATCCAGAAACAGCCCAGGATCTAGGCATGAAGTATGAGAAATATGCGAAAGTATGGGCCTGATGAGGGCAAATCCTAGATCTAACCCAAACCTAACATGCGTTATCCTCTAAAATATTTATCGAGACCAGATTTAATTGAATGTTTCAGTGTGGTACCACATTACTACGTGATCCAATCCAGAAATAGCCCAGGATCTAGCCATGAAGTATGAGAAATATGCGAAAGTATGGGCCTGATGAGGGCAAATCCTAGATCTAACCCAGACCTAACATGCGTTATTCTGTACAATTTTTATCAAGACCAGGTTTAATTGAATGTTTCATTGTGGTACCTCATTACTACGTGATCAAAACCAGAAAAAACCCAGGATCCGTTCAACAAGTATGTGAAGAATGCGAAAGTATGAGTCTGATCAGTGAAAATCTCAGGCCTTACCTAGACCTAACTTGCGTTGTCCTCTAAAATACTGATGGAAACCAAGTTTCATTGACTGTTTCAGTGTGGTACTACATTACTACGTGATGCAATCCAGAAAACGGCCAGGATCTAGCCATCAAGTATGAGAAATATGCGAAAGAATGAGCCTGATGAGAGCAAATCCCAGACCTAAACTAGAGCTAACATGCGTTATCCTCTAAAATATTGAGCGAAACCAGGTTTAATGGACTGTTTCAGTGTGGTACCACACTACTTCGTGATCCAAACCAGAAAAAACCCAGGATCTGTACAACAAGTATGTGAAAAACGCGAAAGTATGAGCCTGATGAGGGCAAATCCCAGACATATCCCAGACCTAACTTGCGTTGTCCTCTAAGATATTGATGGAAACCAGGTTTAATTGACAGTTTCAGTGTTGTACTTCGTTACTACGTGATGCAATCCAGAAAAAGCCCAGGATCTAGCCACCAAGTATGAGAAATATGCGAAAGAATGAGCCTGATGCGAGCAAATCCCAGACCTGACCTAGACCTAACATGAATTATTCTCTAAAATATTGATCGAAACAAGGTTTAATTGACTGTTTCAGTGTGGTCCCACATTACTACGTGATCCAAACCAGAAAAAACCCAGGATCCGTTCAACAAGTATGTGAAGAATGCGAAAGTATGAGTCTGATGGGTGAAAATCCCAGGCCTAACCTAGACCTAACATGCGTTATCCTCTAAAATATTGATCGAAACCTGGTTTAATCGACTGTTTCAGTGTGGTACCACATTACTATGTGATCCAAACCAGAAAATAACCCAGGATCTGTTCAAGGAGTATGTGAAGTGTGCGAAAGTATGAGTCTGATGCGGTCATATCCCAGACCTCTCCCAGACCTAACTTGCGTTATCCTCTAAAATATTGATCGAAACCAGGTTTAATCGACTGTTTCAGTGTGGTACCACATTACTACGTGATCCAAACCAGAAAAAACCCAGGATCCGTTCAACAAGTATGTGAAGAATGCGATAGTATGAGTCTGATGAGGTCACATCCCAGACCTAACCTAGACCTACCATGCGTTATCCTCTAAAATATTGATCCAAACCAGGTTTAATGGACTGTTTCAGCGTGGTACCACACTACTACGTGATCCAAACCAGAAAAAACCCAGGATCTGTTCAACAAGTGTGTGAAAAACGCGAAAGTATGAGCCTGATGTGGGCAAATCCCAGCCATATCCCAGACCTAACTTGCGTTGTCCTCTAAGATATTGATGGAAACCAGGTTTAATTGACTGTTTCGGTGTTGTACTTCATTACTACGTGATGCAATCCAGAAAAAGCCCAGGATCTAGCCATCAAGTATGAGAAATATGCGAAAGAATGAGCCTGATGAGAGCAAATACCGGACCTAACCTAGACCTTACATGCGCTATCCTCTAAAATATTGAGCGAAACCAGGTTTAATGGACTGTTTCAGTGTGGTACCACACTACTTCGTGATCCAAACCAGAAAAAACCCAGGATCTGTTCAACAAGTATGTGAAAAACGCGAAAGTATGAGCCTGATGTGGGCAAATCCCAGACATATCCCAGACCTAACTTGCGTTGTCCTCTAAGATATTGATGGAAACCAGGTTTAATTGACTGTTTCGGTGTTGTACTTCATTACTACGTGATGCAATCCAGAAATAGCCCCGGATCTAGCCATGAAGTATGAGAAATATGCGAAAGTAAGAGCCTGATGGGGGCAAATCCTAGACCTATCCCAGACCTAACTTGCGTTATCCTCTAAAATATTGATCGAAACCAGGTTTAATTGACTGTTTCAGCGTGGTCCCACATTACTACGTGATCCAAACCAGAAAAAACCCAGGATCCGTTCTACAAGTATGTGAAGAATGCGAAAGTATGAGTCTGATGAGGTCAAATCCCAGACCTATCCCAGACTTAACTTGCGTTATCCTCTAAAATATTGATCGAAACCAGGTTTAATCGACTGTTTCAGCGTGGTACCACATTACTACGTGATACAATCCAGAAAAAGCCCAGGATCTAGCCATCAAGTATGAGAAATATACGAAAGAATGAGCCTGATGAGAGCAAATCCCAGACCTAACCTAGACCTAACATGAATTATTCTCTAAAATATTGATCAAAACCAGGTTTAATTGACTGTTTCAGTGTGGTACCACACTACTACGTGATCCAATCCAGAAATAGCCCAGGATCTAGCCATGAAGTATGAGAAATATGCGAAAGTATGAGCCTGATGAGGGCAAATCCTACACCTAACCCAGACCTAACATGCGTTATTCTGTAAAATTTTTATCAAGACCAGGTTTAATTGAATGTTTCATTGTGGTACCTCATTACTACGTGATCAAAACCAGAAAAAACCCAGGATCCGTTCAACAAGTATGTGAAGAATGCGAAAGTATGAGTCTGTTCAGTGAAAATCTCAGGCCTTACCTAGACCTAACTTGCGTTGTCCTCTAAAATATTGATGGAAACCAGGTTTCATTGACTGTTTCAGTGTGATACTACATTACTACGTGATGCAATCCAGAAAACGCCCAGGATGTAGCCATCAAGTATGAGAAATATGCGATAGAATGAGCCTGATGAGAGCAAATCCCAGACCTAACCTAGAGCTAACATGCGTTATCCTCTAAAATATTGAGCGAAACCAGGTTTAATGGACTGTTTCAGTGTGGTACCACACTACTTCGTGATCCAAACCAGAAAAAACCCAGGATCTGTTCAACAAGTATGTGAAGAATGCGAAAGTATGAGCCTGATGAGGGCAAATCCCAGACATATCCCAGACCTAACTTGCGTTGTCCTCTAAGATATTGATGGAAACCGGGTTTAATTGACTGTTTCAGTGTTATACTTCATTACTACGTGATGCAATCCAGAAAAAGCCCAGGAGCTAGCCTTCAAGTATGAGAAATATGCGAAAGAATGAGCCTGATGAGAGCATATCCCAGGCCTAACCTAGACCTAACATGAATTATTCTCTAAAATATTGATCGAAACCAGGTTTAATTGACTGTTTCAGTGTGGTCCCACATTACTACGTGATCCAAACCAGAAAAAACCCAGGATCCGTTCAACAAGTATGTGAAGAATGCGAAAGTATGAGTCTGATGAGGTCAAATCCCAGGCCTAACCTAGACCTAACATGCGTTATCCTCAAAAATATTGATCGAAACCTGGTTTAATCGACTGTTTCAGTGTGGTACCACATTACTATGTGATCCAAACCAGAAAATAACCCAGGATCTGTTCAACGAGTATGCGAAGTGTGCGAAAGTATGAGTCTGATGAGGTCAAATCCCAGACCATTCCTAGACTTAACTTGCGTTATCCTCTAAAATATTGATCGAAACCAGGTTTAATCGACTGTTTCAATGTGGTACCACATTACTACGTGATCCAAACCAGAAAGAACCCAGGATCTAGCCATCAAGTATGTGAAGAATGCGAAAGTATGAGTCTGATGAGTGAAAATCCCAGGCCTAACCTAGACCTAACATGCGTTATCCTCTAAAATATTGATCCAAACAAGGTTTAATGGACTGTTTCAGCGTGGTACCACACTACTACGTGATTCAAACCAGAAAAAACCCAGGATCTGTTCAACAAGTTTGTGAAAAACGCGAAAGTATGAGCCTGATGAGCGCAAATCCCAGACATATCCCAGACCTAACTTGCGTTGTCCTCTAAGATATTGATGGAAACCAGGTTTAATTGACTGTTTCAGTGTTGCACTTCGTTACTACGTGATGCAATCCAGAAAAAGCCCAGGATCTAGCCAACAAGTATGAGAAATATACGAAAGAATGAGCCTGATGAGAGCAAATCCCAGACCTGACCTAGACCTAACATGAATTATTCTCTAAAATATTGATCGAAACCAGGTTTAATTGACTGTTTCAGTGTGGTCCCAGATTACTACGTGATCCAAACCAGAAAAAACCCAGGATCCGTTCAACAAGTATGTGAAGAATGCGAAAGTATGAGTGTGATGAGTGAAAATCCCAGGCCTAACCTAGACCTAACATGCGTTATCCTCAAAAATATTGATCGAAACCTGGTTTAATCGTCTGTTTCAGTGTGGTACCGCATTACTTTGTGATCCAAACAAGAAAAAACCCAGGATCCGTTCAACAGGTATGTGAAGACTGCGAAAGTATGAGTCTGATGTGTGAAAATCCCAGACCTAACCTAGACCTAACATGCGTTATCCTCTAAAATATTGACCCAAACCAGGTTTAACTGACTGTTTCAGTGTTGTACTTCATTACTACGTGATGCAATCCAGAAAAAGCCCAGGATCTAGCCATGAAGTATGAGAAATATGCGAAAGAATAAGCCTGATGAGGGCAAATCCCAGACCTAACCCAGACCTAACATGCGTTGTCCTCTAAGATATTGATGGAAACCAGGTTTAATTGACTGTTTCAGTGTGGTACCACACTACTACGTGATCCAAACCAGAAAAACCCCAGGATCTGTTCAACAAGTATGTGAAAAACGCGAAAGTATGAGTCTGATGAGTGAAAATCCCAGGCCTAACCTAGACCTAACATGCGTTATCCTCAAAAATATTGATCGAAACCAGGTTTAATCGACTGTTTCAGTGTGGTACCACATTACTACGTGATCCAAACCAGAAAAAACCCAGGGTCCTTTCAACAGGTATGTGAAGACTGCGAAAGTATGAGTCTGATGAGTGAAAATCCCAGACCTAACCCAGACCTAACATGCGTGGTCCTCTAAGATATTGATGGAAACCAGGTTTAATTGACTGTTTCAGTGTTGTACTTCATTACTACGTGATGCAATCCAGAAAAAGCCCAGGATCTAGCCATGAAGTATGAGAAATATGCGAAAGTATGAGCCTGATGAGGGCAAATCCTAGACCTAACCCAGACCTAACATGCGTTAGCCTCTAAAATATTTATCAAGACCAGGTTTAATTGAATGTTTCAGTGTGGTACCACATTACTGTGTGATGCAATCCAGAAAAAGCCCAGGATCTAGCCATCAAGTTTGAGAAATATGCGAAAGATTGAGCCTGATGAGGGCAAATCCCAGACCTAACCTAGACCTAACATGAATTATTCTCTAAAATATTGATCGAAACCAGGTTTAATTGACTGTTTCAGTGTGGTCCCACATAACTACGTGATCCAAACCAGAAAAAACCCAGGATCCGTTCAACAGGTATGTGAAGACTGCGAAAGTATGAGTCTGATGAGTGAAAATCCCAGACCTAACCTAGACCTAACATGCGTTGTCCTCTAAGATATTGATGGAAACCAGGTTTAATTGACTGTTTCAGTGTTGTACTTCATTACTACGTGATGCAATCCAGAAAAAGCCCAGGATCTAGCCATGAAGTATGAGAAATATGCGAAAGTATGAGCCTGATGAGGGCAAATCCTAGACCTAACCCAGACCTAACATGCGTTAGCCTCTAAAATATTTATCAAGACCAGGTTTAATTGAATGTTTCAGTGTGGTACCACATTACTATGTGATGCAATCCAGAAAAAGCCCAGGATCTAGCCATCAAGTTTGAGAAATATGCGAAAGATTGAGCCTGATGAGGGCAAATCCCAGACCTAACCTAGACCTAACATGAATTATTCTCTAAAATATTGATCGAAACCAGGTTTAATTGACTGTTTCAGTGTGGTCCCACATTACTACGTGATCCAAACCAGAAAAAACCCAGGATCCGTTCAACAAGTATGTGAAGAATGTGAAAGTATGAGTCTAATGAGTGAAAATCCCAGGCCTAACCTAGACCTAACATGCGTTATCCTCAAAAATATTGATCGAAACCTGGTTTAATCGACTGTTTCAGTGTGGTACTACATTACTATGTGATCCAAACCAGAAAAAACCCAGGATCTGTTCAACAAGTATGTGAAACACGCTAAACTGTGAGCCTGATGAGGGCATATCTTAGACCTAACCCAGACCTAAGATGCGTTAACCTCTAAAATATTTATCCAGACCAGGTTTCATTGAATGTTTCAGTGTGGTACCACTTTACTACGTGATCCAATCCAGAATTAGCCCAGGATCTAGCCATGAAGTATGAGAAATATGCGAAAGTAAGAGCCTGATGAGGGCAAATCCTAGACCTATCCCAGACCTAACTTGCGTTATCCTCTAAAATATTTATCAAGACCAGGTTTAATTGAATGTTTCAGTGTGGTACCAGATTACTACGTGATCCAAACTAGAAAAAACCCAGGATCCGTTCAACAAGTATGTGAAGAATGCGAAAGTATGAGTCTGATCAGTGAAAATCTCAGGCCTTACCTAGACCTAACTTGCGTTGTCCTCTGAAATATTGATGGAAACCAGGTTTTATTGACTGTTTCAGTGTGGTACTACATTACTACGTGATGCAATCCAGAAAAAGCCCAGGATCTAGCCATGAAGTATGAGAAATATGCGAAAGTAAGAGCCTGATGAGGGCAAATCCTAGACCTATCCCAGACCTAACTTGCGTTATCCTCTAAAATATTTATCAAGAGCAGGTTTAATTGAATGTTTCAGTGTGGTACCACACTACTTCGTGATCCAAACCAGTAAAAACCCAGGATCTGTTCAAGAAGTATGTGAAAAACGCTAAACTGTGTGCCTGATGAGGGCAAATCTTAGACCTAATCCAGACCTAAGATGCGTTAACCTCTAAAATATTTATCCAGACCAGGTTTAATTGAATGTTTCAGTGTGGTACCACCTTACTACGTGATCGAAACTAGAAAAAACCCAGGATCCGTTCAACAAGTATGTGAAGAATGCAATAGTATGAGTCTGATGAGTGAAAATCCCAGGCCTAACCTAGACCTAACATGCGTTATCCTCTAAAATATTGATCGAAACCTGGTTTAATCGACTGTTTCAGTGTGGTACCACATTACTATGTGATCCAAACCAGAAAATAACCCAGGATCTGTTCAAGGAGTATGTGAAGTGTGCGAAGGTATGAGTCTGATGAGGTCAAATCCCAGACCTATCCCAGACCTAACTTGCGTTATCCTCTAAAATATTGTTCGAAACCAGGTTTAATCGACTGTTTCAGTGTGGTACCACATTACTACGTGATCCAAACCAGAAAAAACCCAGGATCCGTTCAACAAGTATGTGAAGAATGCGAAAGTATGAGTCTGATGGGTGAAAATCCCGGTCCTAACCCAGACCTAACATGCGTGGTCCTCTAAGATATTGATGGAAACCAGGTTTAATTGACTGTTTCAGTGTTGTACTTCATTACTACGTGATGCAATCCAGAAAACGCCCAGGATGTAGCCATCAAGTATGAGAAATATGCGATAGAATGAGCCTGATGAGAGCAAATCCCAGACCTAACCTAGAGCTAACATGCGTTATCCTCTAAAATATTGAGCGAAACCAGGTTTAATGGACTGTTTCAGTGTGGTACCACACTACTTCGTGATCCAAACCAGAAAAAACCCAGGATCTGTTCAACAAGTATGTGAAGAATGCGAAAGTATGAGCCTGATGAGGGCAAATCCCAGACATATCCCAGACCTAACTTGCGTTGTCCTCTAAGATATTGATGGAAACCGGGTTTAATTGACTGTTTCAGTGTTATACTTCATTACTACGTGATGCAATCCAGAAAAAGCCCAGGAGCTAGCCTTCAAGTATGAGAAATATGCGAAAGAATGAGCCTGATGAGAGCATATCCCAGGCCTAACCTAGACCTAACATGAATTATTCTCTAAAATATTGATCGAAACCAGGTTTAATTGACTGTTTCAGTGTGGTCCCACATTACTACGTGATCCAAACCAGAAAAAACCCAGGATCCGTTCAACAAGTATGTGAAGAATGCGAAAGTATGAGTCTGATGAGGTCAAATCCCAGGCCTAACCTAGACCTAACATGCGTTATCCTCAAAAATATTGATCGAAACCTGGTTTAATCGACTGTTTCAGTGTGGTACCACATTACTATGTGATCCAAACCAGAAAATAACCCAGGATCTGTTCAACGAGTATGCGAAGTGTGCGAAAGTATGAGTCTGATGAGGTCAAATCCCAGACCATTCCTAGACTTAACTTGCGTTATCCTCTAAAATATTGATCGAAACCAGGTTTAATCGACTGTTTCAATGTGGTACCACATTACTACGTGATCCAAACCAGAAAGAACCCAGGATCTAGCCATCAAGTATGTGAAGAATGCGAAAGTATGAGTCTGATGAGTGAAAATCCCAGGCCTAACCTAGACCTAACATGCGTTATCCTCTAAAATATTGATCCAAACAAGGTTTAATGGACTGTTTCAGCGTGGTACCACACTACTACGTGATTCAAACCAGAAAAAACCCAGGATCTGTTCAACAAGTATGTGAAAAACGCGAAAGTATGAGCCTGATGAGCGCAAATCCCAGACATATCCCAGACCTAACTTGCGTTGTCCTCTAAGATATTGATGGAAACCAGGTTTAATTGACTGTTTCAGTGTTGTACTTCGTTACTACGTGATGCAATCCAGAAAAAGCCCAGGATCTAGCCATCAAGTATGAGAAATATGCGAAAGAATGAGCCTGATGAGAGCAAATCCCAGACCTGACCTAGACCTAACATGAATTATTCTCTAAAATATTGATCGAAACCAGGTTTAATTGACTGTTTCAGTGTGGTCCCAGATTACTACGTGATCCAAACCAGAAAAAACCCAGGATCCGTTCAACAAGTATGTGAAGAATGCGAAAGTATGAGTGTGATGAGTGAAAATCCCAGGCCTAACCTAGACCTAACATGCGTAATCCTCAAAAATATTGATCGAAACTTGGTTTCATCGACTGTTTCAGTGTGGTACCACATTACTATGTGATCCAAACCAGAAAATAACCCTGTATCTGTTCAACGAGTATGTGAAGTGTGCGAAAGTATGAGTCTGATGAGGTCAAATCCCAGACCATTCCCAGACTTAACTTGCGTTATCCTCTAAAATATTGATCGAAACCAGGTTTAATCGACTGTTTCAGTGTGGTACCACATTACTACCTGATCCAAACCAGAAAAATTCCAGGATCTAGCCATCAAGTATGTGAAGAATGCGAAAGTATGAGTCTGATGAGTGAAAATCCCAGGCCTAACCTAGACCTAACATGCGCTATCCTCTAAAATATTGATCCAAACCAGGTTTAATGGACTGTTTCAGCGTGGTACCACACAACTACGTGATCCAAACCAGAAAAAACCCAGGATCTGTTCAACAAGTATGTGAAAAACGCGAAAGTATTGGCCTGATGAGGGCAAATCCCAGACATATCCCAGACCTAACTTGCGTTGTCCTCTAAGATATTGATGGAAACCAGGTTTAATTGACTGTTTCAGTGTTGTACTTCGTTACTACGTGATGCAATCCAGAAAAAGCCCAGGATCTAGCCATCAAGTATGAGAAATATGCGAAAGAATGAGCCTGATGAGAGCAAATCCCAGACCTGACCTAGACCTGACATGAATTATTCTCTAAAATATTGATCGAAACCAGGTTTAATTGACTGTTTCAGTGTGGTCCCACATTACTACGTGATCCAAACCAGAAAAAACCCAGGATCCGTTCAACAAGTATGTGAAGAATGCGAAAGTATGAGTCTGATGAGGTCAAATCCCAGGCCTAACCTAGACCTAACATGCGTAATCCTCAAAAATATTGATCGAAACCTGGTTTAATCGTCTGTTTCAGTGTGGTACCGCATTACTATGTGATCCAAACCAGAAAAAACCCAGGATCCGTTCAACAGGTATGTGAAGACTGCGAAAGTATGAGTCTGATGAGTGAAAATCCCAGACCTAACCTAGACCTAACATGCGTTATCCTCTAAAATATTGATCCAAACCAGGTTTAATTGACTGTTTCAGTGTTGTACTTCATTACTACGTGATGCAATCCAGAAAAAGCCCAGGATCTAGCCATGAAGTATGAGAAATATGCGAAAGAATAAGCCTGATGAGGGCAAATCCCAGACCTAACCCAGACCTAACATGCGTTGTCCTCTAAGATATTGATGGAAACCATGTTTAATTGACTGTTTCAGTGTGGTACCACACTACTACGTGATCCAAACCAGAAAAACCCCAGGATCTGTTCAACAAGTATGAGAAATATGCGAAAGAATGAGCCTGATGAGAGCAAATCCCAGACCTAACCTAGACCTAACACGCGTTGTCCTCTAAGATATTGATGGAAACCAGGTTTAATTGACTGTTTCAGTGTTGTACTTCATTACTACGTGATGCAATCCAGAAAAAGCCCAGGATCTAGCCATGAAGTTTGAGAAATATGCGAAAGTATGAGCCTGATGAGGGCAAATCCTAGACCTAACACAGACCTAACATGCGTTATCCTCTAAAATATTGAGCGAAACCAGGTTTAATGGACTGTTTCAGTGTGGTACCACTTTACTACGTGATCCACTCCAGAAAAAACCGAGGATCCGTTCAACAAGTATGTGAAGAATGCGAAAGTATGAGTCTGATGGGTGAAAATCCCAGTCCTAACCTAGACCTAACATGCGTTGTCCTCTAAGATATTGATGGAAACCAGGTTTAATTGACTGTTTCAGTGTTGTACTTCATTACTACGTGATGCAATCCAGAAAAAGCCCAGGATCTAGCCATGAAGTATGAGAAATATGCGAAAGTATGAGCCTGATGAGGGCAAATCCTAGACCTAACCCAGACCTAACATGCGTTAGCCTCTAAAATATTTATCAAGACCAGGTTTAATTGAATGTTTCAGTGTGGTACCACATTACTATGTGATGCAATCCAGAAAAAGCCCAGGATCTAGCCATCAAGTTTGAGAAATATGCGAAAGATTGAGCCTGATGAGGGCAAATCCCAGACCTAACCTAGACCCAACATGAATTATTCTCTAAAATATTGATCGAAACCAGGTTTAATTGACTGTTTCAGTGTGGTCCCACATTACTACGTGATCCAAACCAGAAAAAACCCAGGATCCGTTCAACAAGTATGTGAAGAATGCGAAAGTATGAGTCTGATGAGTGAAAATCCCAGGCCTAACCTAGACCTAACATGCGTTATCCTCAAAAATATTGATCGAAACCTGGTTTAATCGACTGTTTCAGTGTGGTACCACATTACTATGTGATCCAAACCAGAAAAAACCCAGGATCTAGCCATGAAGTATGAGAAATATGCGAAAGTAAGTGCCTGATGAGGGCAAATCCTAGACCTATCCCAGACCTAACTTGTGTTATCCTCTAAAATATTTATCAAGACCAGGTTTAATTGAATGTTTCAGTGTGGTACCACACTACTTCGTGATCCAAACCAGAAAAATCCCAGGATCTGTTCAAGAAGTATGTGAAAAACGCTAAACTGTGTGCCTGATCAGGGCAAATCTTAGACCTAACCCAGACCTAAGATGCGTTAACCTCTAAAATATTTATCCAGACCAGGTTTAATTGAATGTTTCAGTGTGGTACCACGTTACTACGTGATCCAAACTAGAAAAAACCCAGGATCCGTTCAACAAGTATGTGAAGAATGCAGTAGTATGAGTCTGATGAGTGAAAATCCCAGGCCTAACCTAGACCTAACATGTGTTATCCTCTAAAATATTAATCGAAACCTTGTTTAATCGACTGTTTCAGTGTGGTACCACATTACTATGTGATCCAAACCAGAAAATATCCAAGGATCTGTTCAAGGAGTATGTGAAGTGTGCGAAAGTATGAGTCTGATGAGGTCAAATCCCAGACCAATCCCAGACCTAACTTGCGTTATCCTCTAAAATATTGTTCGAAACCAGGTTTAATCGACTGTTTCAGTGTGGTACCACATTACTACGTGATCCAAACCAGAAAAAACCGAGGATCCGTTCAACAAGTATGTGAAGAATGCGAAAGTATGAGTCTGATGGGTGAAAATCCCAGTCCTAACCTAGACCTAACATGCGTTATCCTCTAAAATATTGATCGAAACCTGGTTTAATCGACTGTTTCAGTGTGGTACCACATTACTATGTGATCCAAACCAGAAAATAACCCAGGATCTGTTCATGGAGTATGTGAAGTGTGCGAAAGTATGAGTCTGATGAGATCAAATCCCAGACCTCTCCCAGACCTAACTTGCGTTATCCTCTAAAATATTGATCGAAACCAGGTTTAATCGACTGTTTCAGTGTGGTACCACATTACTACGTGATCCAAACCAGAAAAAACCCAGGATCCGTTCAACAAGTATGTGAAGAATGCGATAGTATGAGTCTGATGAGTGCAAATCCCAGACCTAACCTAGACCTAACATGCGTTATCCTCTAAAATATTGATCCAAACCAGGTTTAATGGACTGTTTCAGCGTGGTACCACACTACTACGTGATCCAAACCAGAAAAAACCCAGGATCTGTTCAACAAGTGTGTGAAAAACGCGAAAGTATGAGCCTGATGAGGGCAAATCCCAGACATATCCCAGACCTAACTTGCGTTGTCCTCTAAGATATTGATGGAAACCAGGTTTAATTGACTGTTTCACTGTTGTACTTCATTAGTACGTGATGCAATCCAGAAGAAGCCCAGGAGCTAGCCATCAAGTATGAGAAATATGCGAAAGAATGAGCCTGATGAGAGCAAATCCCAGGCCTAACCTAGACCTAACATGAATTATTCTCTAAAATATTGATCGAAAACAGGTTTAATTGACTGTTTCAGTGTGGTCCCACATTACTACGTGATCCAAACCAGAAAAAACCGAGGATCCGTTCAACAAGTATGTGAAGAATGCAGTTGTATGAGTCTGATGAGTGAAAATCCCAGGCCTAACTTAGACCTAACATGCGTTATCCTCTAAAATATTAATCGAAACCTGGTTTAATCGACTGTTTCAGTGTGGTACCACATTACTATGTGATCCAAACCAGAAAATATCCAAGGATCTGTTCAAGGAGTATGTGAAGTGTGCGAAAGTATGAGTCTGATGAGGTCAAATCCCAGACCAATCCCAGACCTAACTTGCGTTATCCTCTAAAATATTGTTCGAAACCAGGTTTAATCGACTGTTTCAGTGTGGTACCACATTACTACGTGATCCAAACCAGAAAAAACCGAGGATCCGTTCAACAAGTATGTGAAGAATGCGAAAGTATGAGTCTGATGGGTGAAAATCCCAGTCCTAACCTAGACCTAACATGCGTTATCCTCTAAAATATTGATCGAAACCTGGTTTAATCGACTGTTTCAGTGTGGTACCACATTACTATGTGATCCAAACCAGAAAATAACCCAGGATCTGTTCATGGAGTATGTGAAGTGTGCGAAAGTATGAGTCTGATGAGATCAAATCCCAGACCTCTCCCAGACCTAAC
Source organism: Colletes latitarsis (assembly GCF_051014445.1). Taxonomy (NCBI): domain Eukaryota; kingdom Metazoa; phylum Arthropoda; class Insecta; order Hymenoptera; family Colletidae; genus Colletes; species Colletes latitarsis. Next base: position 10,227,252 of record NW_027488366.1, read on the forward strand.
TTGCGTTATCCTCTAAAATATTGATCGAAACCAGGTTTAATCGACTGTTTCAGTGTGGTACCACATTACTACGTGATCCAAACCAGAAAAAACCCAGGATCCGTTCAACAAGTATGTGAAGAATGCGATAGTATGAGTCTGATGAGTGCAAATCCCAGACCTAACCTAGACCTAACATGCGTTATCCTCTAAAATATTGATCCAAACCAGGTTTAATGGACTGTTTCAGCGTGGTACCACACTACTATGTGATCCAAACCAGAAAAAACCCAGGATCTGTTCAACAAGTGTGTGAAAAACGCGAAAGTATGAGCCTGATGAGGGCGAATCCCAGACATATCCCAGACCTAACTTCCGTTGTCCTCTAAGATATTGATGGAAACCAGGTTTAATTGACTGTTTCACTGTTGTACTTCATTAGTACGTGATGCAATCCAGAAGAAGCCCAGGAGCTAGCCATCGAGTATGAGAAATATGCGAAAGAATGAGCCTGATGAGAGCAAATCCCAGGCCTAACCTAGACCTAACATGAATTATTCTCTAAAATATTGATCGAAACCAGGTTTAATTGACTGTTTCAGTGTGGTCCCACATAACTACGTGATCCAAACCAGAAAAAACCCAGGATCCGTTCAACAGGTATGTGAAGACTGCGAAAGTATGAGTCTGATGAGTGAAAATCCCAGACCTAACCTAGACCTAACTTGCGTTGTCCTCTAAAATATTGATGGAAACCAGGTTTCATTGACTGTTTCAGTGTGGTACTACATTACTACGTGATGCAATCCAGAAAAAGCCCAGGATCTAGCCATGAAGTATGAGAAATATGCGAAAGTAAGAGCCTGATGAGGGCAAATCCTAGACCTATCCCAGACCTAACTTGCGTTATCCTCTAAAATATTTATCAAGAGCAGGTTTAATTGAATGTTTCAGTGTGGTACCACACTACTTCGTGATCCAAACCAGAAAAAACCCAGGATCTGTTCAAGAAGTATGTGAAAAACGCTAAACTGTGTGCCTGATGAGGGCAAATCTTAGACCTAATCCAGACCTAAGATGCGTTAACCTCTAAAATATTTATCCAGACCAGGTTTAATTGAATGTTTCAGTGTGGTACCACGTTACTACGTGATCCAAACTAGAAAAAACCCAGGATCCGTTCAACAGGTATGTGAAGAATGCAATAGTATGAGTCTGATGAGTGAAAATCCCAGGTCTAACCTAGACCTAACATGCGTTATCCTCTAAAATATTGATCGAAACCTGGTTTAATCGACTGTTTCAGTGTGGTACCACATTACTATGTGATCCAAACCAGAAAATAACCCAGGATCTGTTCAAGGAGTATGTGAAGTGTGCGAAGGTATGAGTCTGATGAGGTCAAATCCCAGACCTCTCTCAGACCTAACTTGCGTTATCCTCTAAAATATTGATCGAAACCAGGTTTAATCGACTGTTTCAGTGTGGTACCACATTACTACGTGATCCAAACCAGAAAAAACCCAGGATCCGTTCAACAAGTATGTGAAGAATGCGATAGTATGAGTCTGATGAGTGAAAATCCCAGACCTAACCTAGACCTAACATGCGTTATCCTCTAAAATATTGATCCAAACCAGGTTTAATGGACTGTTTCAGCGTGGTACCTCATTACTATGTGATGCAATCCAGAAAAAGCCCAGGATCTAGCCATGAAGTATGAGAAATATGCGAAAGAATAAGCCTGATGAGGGCAAATCCCAGACCTAACCCAGACCTAACATGCGTTGTCCTCTAAGATATTGATGGAAACCATGTTTAATTGACTGTTTCAGTGTGGTACCACACTACTACGTGATCCAAACCAGAAAAACCCCAGGATCTGTTCAACAAGTATGAGAAATATGCGAAAGAATGAGCCTGATGAGAGCAAATCCCAGACCTAACCTAGACCTAACACGCGTTGTCCTCTAAGATATTGATGGAAACCAGGTTTAATTGACTGTTTCAGTGTTGTACTTCATTACTACGTGATGCAATCCAGAAAAAGCCCAGGATCTAGCCATGAAGTTTGAGAAATATGCGAAAGTATGAGCCTGATGAGGGCAAATCCTAGACCTAACACAGACCTAACATGCGTTAGCCTCTAAAATATTTATCAAGACCAGGTTTAATTGAATGTTTCAGTGTGGTACCACATTACTATGTGATGCAATCCAGAAAAAGCCCAGGATCTAGCCATCAAGTTTGAGAAATATGCGAAAGATTGAGCCTGATGAGGGCAAATCCCAAACCTAACCTAGACCTAACATGAATTATTCTCTAAAATATTGATCGAAACCAGGTTTAATTGACTGTTTCAGTGTGGTCCCACATTACTACGTGATCCAAACCAGAAAAAACCCTGGATCCGTTCAACAGGTATGTGAAGAATGCGAAAGTATGAGTCTGATGAGTGAAAATCCCAGACCTAACCTAGACCTAACATGCGTTGTCCTCTAAGATATTGATGGAAACCAGGTTTAATTGACTGTTTCAGTGTTGTACTTCATTACTACGTGATGCAATCCAGAAAAAGCCCAGGATCTGGCCATGAAGTATGAGAAATATGCGAAAGTATGAGCCTGATGAGGGCAAATCCTAGACCTAACCCAGACCTAACATGCGTTAGCCTCTAAAATATTTATCAAGACCAGGTTTAATTGAATGTTTCAGTGTGGTACCACATTACTATGTGATGCAATCCAGAAAAAGCCCAGGATCTAGCCATCAAGTTTGAGAAATATGCGAAAGATTGAGCCTGATGGGGGCAAATCCCAGACCTAACCTAGACCCAACATGAATTATTCTCTAAAATATTGATCGAAACCAGGTTTAATTGACTGTTTCAGTGTGGTCCCACATTACTACGTGATCCAAACCAGAAAAAACCCAGGATCCGTTCAACAAGTATGTGAAGAATGCGAAAGTATGAGTCTGATGAGTGAAAATCCCAGGCCTAACCTAGACCTAACATGCGTTATCCTCAAAAATATTGATCGAAACCTGGTTTAATCGACTGTTTCAGTGTGGTACCACATTACTATGTGATCCAAACCAGAAAAAACCCAGGATCTGTTCAACAAGTATGTGAAAAACGCTAAACTGTGAGCCTGATGAGGGCATATCTTAGACCTAACCCAGACCTAAGATGCGTTAACCTCTAAAATATTTATCCAGACCAGGTTTCATTGAATGTTTCAGTGTGGTACCACTTTACTACGTGATCCAATCCAGAATTAGCCCAGGATCTAGCCATGAAGTATGAGAAATATGCGAAAGTAGGAGCCTGATGAGGGCAAATCCTAGACCTATCCCAGACCTAACTTGCGTTATCCTCTAAAATATTTATCAAGACCAGGTTTAATTGAATGTTTCAGTGTGGTACCAGATTACTACGTGATCCAAACTAGAAAAAACCCAGGATCCGTTCAACAAGTATGTGAAGAATGCGAAAGTATGAGTCTGATCAGTGAAAATCTCAGGCCTTACCTAGACCTAACTTGCGTTGTCCTCTAAAATATTGATGGAAACCAGGTTTCATTGACTGTTTCAGTGTGGTACTACATTACTGCGTGATGCAATCCAGAAAAAGCCCAGGATCTAGCCATGAAGTATGAGAAATATGCGAAAGTAAGTGCCTGATGAGGGCAAATCCTAGACCTATCCCAGACCTAACTTGTGTTATCCTCTAAAATATTTATCAAGACCAGGTTTAATTGAATGTTTCAGTGTGGTACCACACTACTTCGTGATCCAAACCAGGAAAATCCCAGGATCTGTTCAAGAAGTATGTGAAAAACGCTAAACTGTGTGCCTGATCAGGGCAAATCTTAGACCTAACCCAGACCTAAGATGCGTTAACCTCTAAAATATTTATCCAGACCAGGTTTAATTGAATGTTTCAGTGTGGTACCACGTTACTACGTGATCCAAACTAGAAAAAACCCAGGATCCGTTCAACAAGTATGTGAAGAATGCAGTAGTATGAGTCTGATGAGTGAAAATCCCAGGCCTAACTTAGACCTAACATGCGTTATCCTCTAAAATATTAATCGAAACCTGGTTTAATCGACTGTTTCAGTGTGGTACCACATTACTATGTGATCCAAACCAGAAAAAACCCAGGATCTGTTCAACAAGTGTGCGAAAAACGCGAAAGTATGAGCCTGATGAGGGCAAATCCCAGACATATCCCAGACCTAACTTGCGTTGTCCTCTAAGATATTGATGGAAACCAGGTTTAATTGACTGTTTCACTGTTGTACTTCATTAGTACGTGATGCAATCCAGAAGAAGCCCAGGAGCTAGCCATCAAGTATGAGAAATATGCGAAAGAATGAGCATGATGAGAGCAAATCCCAGGCCTAACCTAGACCTAACATGAATTATTCTCTAAAATATTGATCGAAAACAGGTTTAATTGACTGTTTCAGTGTGGTCCCACATTACTACGTGATCCAAACCAGAAAAAACCGAGGATCCGTTCAACAAGTATGTGAAGAATGCAGTTGTATGAGTCTGATGAGTGAAAATCCCAGGCCTAACTTAGACCTAACATGCGTTATCCTCTAAAATATTAATCGAAACCTGGTTTAATCGACTGTTTCAGTGTGGTACCACATTACTATGTGATCCAAACCAGAAAATATCCAAGGATCTGTTCAAGGAGTATGTGAAGTGTGCGAAAGTATGAGTCTGATGAGGTCAAATCCCAGACCAATCCCAGACCTAACTTGCGTTATCCTCTAAAATATTGTTCGAAACCAGGTTTAATCGACTGTTTCAGTGTGGTACCACATTACTACGTGATCCAAACCAGAAAAAACCGAGGATCCGTTCAACAAGTATGTGAAGAATGCGAAAGTATGAGTCTGATGGGTGAAAATCCCAGTCCTAACCTAGACCTAACATGCGTTATCCTCTAAAATATTGATCGAAACCTGGTTTAATCGACTGTTTCAGTGTGGTACCACATTACTATGTGATCCAAACCAGAAAATAACCCAGGATCTGTTCATGGAGTATGTGAAGTGTGCGAAAGTATGAGTCTGATGAGATCAAATCCCAGACCTCTCCCAGACCTAACTTGCGTTATCCTCTAAAATATTGATCGAAACCAGGTTTAATCGACTGTTTCAGTGTGGTACCACATTACTACGTGATCCAAACCAGAAAAAACCCAGGATCCGTTCAACAAGTATGTGAAGAATGCGATAGTATGAGTCTGATGAGTGCAAATCCCAGACCTAACCTAGACCTAACATGCGTTATCCTCTAAAATATTGATCCAAACCAGGTTTAATGGACTGTTTCAGCGTGGTACCACACTACTATGTGATCCAAACCAGAAAAAACCGAGGATCCGTTCAACAAGTATGTGAAGAATGCGAAAGTATGAGTCTGATGAGGTCAAATCCCAGGCCTAACCTAGACCTAACATGCGTTATCCTCAAAAATATTGATCGAAACTTGGTTTCATCGACTGTTTCAGTGTGGTACCACATTACTATGTGATCCAAACCAGAAAATAACCCTGTATCTGTTCAACGAGTATGTGAAGTGTGCGAAAGGATGAGTCTGATGACGTCAAATCCCAGACCATTCCCAGACTTAACTTGCGTTATCCTCTAAAATATTGATCGAAACCAGGTTTAATCGACTGTTTCAGTGTGCTACCACATTACTACGTGATCCAAACCAGAAAAAATCCAGGATCAGTTCAACAAGTATGTGAAGAATGCGAAAGTATGAGTCTGATGAGTGAAAATCCCAGGGCTAACCTAGACCTAACATGCGTTATCCTCTAAAATATTGATCGAAACCAGGTTTAATCGACTGTTTCAGTGTGCTACCACATTACTACGTGATCCAAACCAGAAAAAATCCAGGATCAGTTCAACAAGTATGAGAAATATGCGAAAGTAAGAGCCTGATGAGGGCAAATCCTAGACCTATCCCAGACCTAACTATGTTATCCTCTAAAATATTGATCGAAACCTGGTTTAATTGCCTGTTTCAGCGTGGTACCACATTACTACGTGATACAATCCAGAAACAGCCCAGGATCTGTTCAACATGTATGAGAAATATGCGAAAGAAAGAGCCTGATGAGAGCAAATCCCAGACCTAACCTAGACCTAACATGAATTATTCTCTGAAATATTGATCGAAACCAGGTTTAATTGACTGTTTCAGTGTGGTCCCACATTACTACGTGATCCAAACCAGAAAAAACCCAGGATCCGTTCAACAAGTATGTGAGGAATGCGAAAGTATGAGTCTGATCAGTGAAAATCTCAGACCTTACCTAGACTTAACTTGCGTTATCCTCTAAAATATTGACCGAAACCTGGTTTAATCGACTGTTTCAGTGTGGTACCACATTACTACGTGATCCAATCCAGAAATAGCCCAGGATCTAGCCATGAAGTATGAGAAATATGCGAAAGTAAGAGCCTGATGAGGGCAAATCCTAGACCTATCCCAGACCTAACTATGTTATCCTCTAAAATATTGATCGAAACCTGGTTTAATCGACTGTTTTAGTGTGGTACCACATTACTATGTGATCCAAACCAGAAAATAACCCAGGATCTGTTCAAGGAGTATGTGAAGTGTGCGAAAGTATGAGTCTGATGAGGTCAAATCCCAGACCTATCCCAGACCTAACTTGCGTTATGCTCTAAAATTTTGATCGAAACCAGGTTTAATTGACAGTTTCAGTGTGGTACCTCATTACTACGTGATCCAAACCAGAAAAAACCCAGGATCCGTTCTACAAGTATGTGAAGAATGCGAAAGTATGAGTCTGATCAGTGAAAATCTCAGACCTTACCTAGACTTAACTTGCGTTATCCTCTAAAATATTGACCGAAACCAGGTTTAATTGACCGTTTCAGTGTGGTACCACATTACTACGTGATCCAAACCAGAAAAAACCCAGGATCCGTTCAACAAGTATGTGAAGGATGCGAAAGTATGAGTCTGATCAGTGAAAATCTCAGGCCTTACCTAGACCTAACTTGCGTTGTCCTCTAAAATATTGATGGAAACCAGGTTTCATTGACTGTTTCAGTGTGGTACTACATTACTACGTGATGCAATCAAGAAAAAGCCCAGGATCTAGCCATCAAGTATGAGAAATATGCGAAAGAATGAGCCTGATGAGAGCAAATCCCAGACCTAACCTAGACCTAACATGCGTTATCCTCTAAAATATTGATCGAAACCAGGTTTAATGGACTGTTTCAGTGTGGTACCACACTACTTCGTGATCCAAACCAGAAAAAACACAGGATCTGTTCAACAAGTATGTGAAAAACGCGAAACTGTGAGCCTGATGAGGGCAAATCTTAGACCTAACCCAGACCTAAGATGCGTTATCCTCTAAAATATTTATCCAGACCAGGTTTCATTGACTGTTTCAGCGTGGTACCACATTACTACGTGATCCAAACCAGAAAAAACCCAGGATCTGTTCAACAAGTATGTGAAATCGCGAAAGTATGAGCCTGATGAGGGCAAATCCCAGACATATCCCAGACCTAGCTAGCGTTGTCCTCTAAGATATTGATGGAAACCAGGTTTAATTGACTGTTTCAGTGTTGTACTACATTACTACGTGATGCAATCCAGAAAAAGCCCAGGATCTAGCCATCAAGTATGAGAAATATGCGAAAGAATGAGCCTGGTGAGAGCAAATCCCAGACCTAACCTAGACCTAACATGAATTATTCTCTAAAATATTGATCGAAACCAGGTTTAATTGACTGTTTCAGTGTGGTCCCACATTACTACGTGATCCAAACCAGAAAAAACCCCGGATCCCTTCAACAAGTAAGTGAAGAATGCGAAAGTATGAGTCTGATCAGTGAAAATCCCAGGCCTAACCTAGACCTAGCTTGCGTTATCCTCTAAAATATTGATCGAAACCAGGTTTAATCGACTGTCTCAGTGTGGTACCACATTACTACGTGACCCAAACCAGAAAAATCCCATGATCTGTTCAACAAGTATGTGAAAAACGCGAAAGTATGAGCCTGATGAGGGCAAATCCCAGACCTATCCCAGACCTAACTTGCGTTATCCTCTAAAATATTGATCGAAACCAGGTTTAATTGACCGTTTCAGTGTGGTACCTCATTACTACGTGATCCAAACCAGAAAAAACCCAGGATCCGTTCAACAAGTATGTGAAGAATGCGAAAGTATGAGTCTGATCAGTGAAAATCTGAGGCCTTACCTAGACCTAACTTGCATTGTCCTCTAAGATATTGATGGAAACCAGGTTTAATTGACTGTTTCAGTGTTGTACTTCATTACTACGTGATGCAATCCAGAAAAAGCCCAGGATCTAGCCATCAAGTATGAGAAATATGCGAAAGAATGAGCCTGATGTGAGCAAATCCCAGACCTAACCTAGACCTAACATGAATTATTCTCTAAAATATTGATCGAGACCGGGTTTAATCGACTGTTTCAGTGTGGTACCACATTACTACGTGATCCACACCAGAAAAAACCGAGGATCAGTTCAACAAGTATGTGAAGAATGCGAAAGTATGAGTCTGATGAGTGAAAATCCCAGGGCTATCCTAGACCTAACATGCGTTATCCTCTAAAATATTGATCGAAACCAGGTTTAATCGACTGTTTCAGTGTGGTATCACACTACTACGTGACCCAAACCAGAAAAAACCCATGATCTGTTCAACAAGTATGTGAGAAACGCGAAAGTATGAGCCTGATGAGGGCAAATCCCAGACCTATCCCAGACCTAACTTGCGTTATCCTCTAAAATATTGATCGAAACCAGGTTTAATTGACCGTTTCAGTGTGGTACCACATTACTACGTGATCCAAACCAGAAAAAACCCAGGATCTGTTCAACAAGTATGTGAAAAACGCGAAAGTATGAGCCTGATGAGGGCAAATCCCAGACATATCCCAGACCTAACCTGCGTTGTCCTCTAAGATATTGATGGAAACCAGGTTTAATTGACTGTTTCAGTGTTGTACTACATTACTAGGTGATGCAATCCAGAAAAAGCCCAGGATCTAGCCATCAAGTATGAGAAATATGCGAAAGAATGAGCCTGATGAGAGCAAATCCCAGACCTAACCTAGACCTAACATGCGTTATCCTCTAAAATATTGAGCGAAACCAGGTTTAATGGACTGTTTCAGTGTGGTACCACTTTACTACGTGATCCACTCCAGAACTAGCCCAGGATCTAGCCATGAAGTATGAGAAATATGCGAAAGTAAGAGCCTGATGAGGGCAAATCCTAGACCTATCCCAAACTTAACTTGCGTTATCCTCAAAATATTTATCAAGACCAGGTTTAATTGATTGTTTCAGTGTGGTACCACATTACTACGTGATCCACACCAGAAAAAACCCAAGATCCGTTCAACAAGTATGTGAAGTATGCGAAAGTATGAGTCTGATGAGGGCAAATCCCAGACCTATCCCAGACCTAACATGCGTTATCCTCGAAAATATTTATCAAGACCAGGTTTAATTGATTGTTTCAGTGTGGACCCACATTACTACGTGATCCAAACCGGAAAAAACCCAGGATCCGTTCAACAAGTATGTGAAGAATGCGAAAGTATGAGTCTGATGAGTGAAAATCCCAGTCCTAACCTAGACCTAACATGCGTTATCCTCTAAAATATTGATCGAAACCAGGTTTAATTGACCGTTTCAGTGTGGTACCACATTACTACGTGATCCAAACCAGAAAAAACCCAGGATCCGTTCAACAAGTATGTGAAGGATGCGAAAGTATGAGTCTGATCAGTGAAAATCTCAGGCCTTACCTAGACCTAACTTGCGTTGTCCTCTAAAATATTGATGGAAACCAGGTTTCATTGACTGTTTCAGTGTGGTACTACATTACTACGTGATGCAATCCAGAAAAAGCCCAGGATCTAGCCATCAAGTATGAGAAATATGCGAAAGAATGAGCCTGATGAGAGCAAATCCCAGACCTAACCCAGACCTAAGATGCGTTATCCTCTAAAATATTTATCCAGACCAGGTTTCATTGACTGTTTCAGCGTGGTACCACATTACTACGTGATCCAAACCAGAAAAAACCCAGGATCTGTTCAACAAGTATGTGAAAAACGCGAAAGTATGAGCCTGATGAGGGCAAATCCCAGACATATCCCAGACCTAACTTGCGTTGTCCTCTAAGATATTGATGGAAACCAGGTTTAATTGACCGTTTCAGTGTGGTACCACATTACTACGTGATCCAAACCAGAAAAAACCAAGGATCCGTTCAACAAGTATGTGAAGGATGCGAAAGTATGAGTCTGATCAGTGGAAATCACAGGCCTTACCTAGACCTAACTTGCGTTGTCCTCTAAAATATTGATGGAAACCAGGTTTCATTGACTGTTTCAGTGTGGTACTACATTACTACGTGATGCAATCCAGAAAAAGCCCAGGATCTAGCCATCAAGTATGAGAAATATGCGAAGGAATGAGCCTGATGAGAGCAAATCCCAGACCTAACCTAGACCTAACATGCGTTATCCTCTAAAATATTGATCAAAACCAGGTTTAATGGACTGATTCAGTGTGGTACCACACTACAACGTGATCCAAACCTGAAAAAACCCAGGATCTGTTCAACAAGTATGTGAAGAATGCGAAAGTATGAGTCTGATGAGTGAAAATCCCAGGGCTAACCTAGACCTAACATGCGTCATCCTCTAAAATATTGATCAAAACCAGGTTTAATGGACTGTTTCAGTGTGGTTCCACATTACTGTGTGATCCAAACCAGAAAATAACCCAGGATCTGTTCAAGGAGTATGTGAAGTGTGCGAAAGTATGAGTCTGATGAGGTCAAATCCCAGACCTATCCCTGACCTAACTTGCGTTATCCTCTAAAATTTTGATCGGAACCAGGTTTAATCGACTGTTTCAGTGTGGTACCACATTACTACGTGATCCAAGCCAGATAAAACCCAGGATCTGTTCAACGAGTATGTGAAGTGTGCGAAAGTATGAGTCCGATGAGGTCAAATCCCAGACCAATCCCAGACTTAACATGAGTTATACTCTAAAATACTGATCGAAACCTGGTTTAATCGACTGTTTCAGTGTGGTACCACATTACTATGTGATCCAAACCAGAAAGTAACCCAGGATCTAGCCATCAAGTATGAGAAATATGCGAAAGAATGAGCATGCTGAGAGCAAATCCCAGACCTAACCTAGACCTAACATGAATTATTCTCTAAAATTTTGATCGAAACCAGGTTTAATTGACTGTTTCAGTGTGGTCCCACATTACTACGTGATCCAAACCAGAAAAAACCCAGGATCCGTTCAACAAGTATGTGAAGAATGCGAAAGTATGAGTCTGATGAGTGAAAATCCCAGGCCTAACCTGGACCTAACATTCGTTATCCTCAAAAATATTGATCGAAACCTGGTTAAATCGACTGTTTCAGTGTGGTACCACATTACTATGTGATCCAAACCAGAAAATAACCCAGGATCTGTTCAACGAGTATGTGAAAAACGCGAAAGTATGAGCCTGATGAGGGCAAATCCCAGACATATCCCAGACCTAACTTGCGTTGTCCTCTAAGATATTGATGGAAACCAGGTTTAATTGACTGTTTCAGTGCTGTACTTCATTACTACGTGATGCAATCCAGAAAAAGCCCAGGATCTAGCCATCAAGTATGAGAAATATGCGAAAGAATGAGCCTGATGAGAGCAAATCCCAGACCTAACCTAGACCTAACATGCGTTATCCTCTAAAATATGGAGCGAAACCAGGTTTAATGGACTGTTTCAGTGTGGTACCACACTACTTCGTGATCCAAACCAGAAAAAACCCAGGATCTGTTCAACAAGTATGTGAAAAACGCGAAACTGTGAGCCTGATGAGGGCAAATCTTAGACCTAACCCAGACCTAAGATGCGTTATCCTCTAAAATATTTATCCAGACCAGGTTTCATTGACTGTTTCAGCGTGGTACCACATTACTACGTGATCCAAACCAGAAAAAACCCAGGATCTGTTCAACAAGTATGTGAAAAACGCGAAAGTATGAGCCTGATGAGGGCAAATCCCAGACATATCCCAGACCTAACCTGCGTTGTCCTCTAAGATATTGATGGAAACCAGGTTTAATTGGCTGTTTCAGTGTTGTACTACATTACTACGTTATGCAATCCAGAAAAAGCCCAGGATCTAGCCATCAAGTATGAGAAATATGCGAAAGAATGAGCCTGATGAGAGCAAATCCCAGACCTAACCTAGACCTAACATGCGTTATCCTCTAAAATATTGAGCGAAACCAGGTTTAATGGACTGTTTCAGTGTGGTACCACTTTACTACGTGATCCACTCCAGAACTAGTCCAGGATCTAGCCATCAAGTATGAGAAATATGCGAATGTAAGAGCCTGATGATGGCAAATCCTAGACCTATCCCAAACTTAACTTGCGTTGTCCTCTAAGATATTGATGGAAACCAGGTTTAATTGACTGTTTCAGTGTTGTACTTCATTACTACGTGATGCAATCCAGAAAAAGCCCAGGATCTAGCCATCAAGTATGAGAAATATGCGAAAGAATGAGCCTGATGAGTGCAAATCCCAGACCTAACCTAGACCTAACATGAATTATTCTCTAAAATATTGATCGAGACCGGGTTTAATCGACTGTTTCAGTGTGGTACCACATTACTACGTGATCCAAACCAGAAAAAACCGAGGATCAGTTCAACAAGTATGTGAAGAATGCGAAAGTATGAGTCTGATGAGTGAAAATCCCAGGGCTATCCTAGACCTAACATGCGTTATCCTCTAAAATATTGATCAAAACCAGGTTTATTCGACTGTTTCAGTGTGGTATCACACTACTACGTGACCCAAACCAGAAAAAACCCAGGATCCGTTCAACAAGTATGTGAAGGATGCGAAAGTATGAGTCTGATCATTGAAAATCTCAGGCCTTACCTAGACCTAACTTGCGTTGTCCTCTAAAATATTGATGGAAACCAGGTTTCATTGACTGTTTCAGTGTGGTACTACATTACTACGTGATGCGATCCAGAAAAAGCCCAGGATCTAGCCATCAAGTATGAGAAATATGCGAAAGAATGAGCCTGATGAGAGCAAATCCCAGACCTAACCTAGACCTAACATGCGTTATCCTCTAAAATATGGAGCGAAACCAGGTTTAATGGACTGTTTCAGTGTGGTACCACACTACTTCGTGGTCCAAACCAGAAAAAACCCAGGATCTGTTCAACAAGTATGTGAAAAACGCGAAACTGTGAGCCTGATGAGGGCAAATCTTAGACCTAACCCAGACCTAAGATGCGTTATCCTCTAAAATATTTATCCAGACCAGGTTTCATTGACTGTTTCAGCGTGGTACCACATTACTACGTGATCCAAACCAGAAAAAACCCAGGATCTGTTCAACAAGTATGTGAAAAACGCGAAAGTATGAGCCTGATGAGGGCAAATCCCAGACATATCCCAGACCTAACCTGCGTTGTCCTCTAAGATATTGATGGAAACCAGGTTTAATTGGCTGTTTCAGTGTTGTACTACATTACTACGTGATGCAATCCAGAAAAAGCCCAGGATCTAGCCATCAAGTATGAGAAATATGCGAAAGAATGAGCCTGATGAGAGCAAATCCCAGACCTATCCCAGACGTAACTTGCGTTGTCCTCTAAAATATTGATCGAAACCAGGTTTAATTGACCGTTTCAGTGTGGTACCACATTACTACGTGATCCAAACCAGAAAAAACCAAGGATCCGTTCAACAAGTATGTGAAGGATGCGAAAGTATGAGTCTGATCAGTGGAAATCACAGGCCTTACCTAGACCTAACTTGCGTTGTCCTCTAAAATATTGATGGAAACCAGGTTTCATTGACTGTTTCAGTGTGGTACTACATTACTACGTGATGCAATCCAGAAAAAGCCCAGGATCTAGCCATCAAGTATGAGAAATATGCGAAGGAATGAGCCTGATGAGAGCAAATCCCAGACCTAACCTAGACCTAACATGCGTTATCCTCTAAAATATTGATCAAAACCAGGTTTAATGGACTGTTTCAGTGTGGTTCCACATTACTGTGTGATCCAGACCAGAAAATAACCCAGGATCTGTTCAAGGAGTATGTGAAGTGTGCGAAAGTATGAGTCTGATGAGGTCAAATCCCAGACCTATCCCTGACCTAACTTGCGTTATCCTCTAAAATTTTGATCGAAACCAGGTTTAATCGACTGTTTCAGTGTGGTACCACATTACTACGTGATCCAAACCGGATAAAACCCAGGATCTGTTCAACGAGTATGTGAAGTGTGCGAAAGTATGAGTCCGATGAGGTCAAATCCCAGACCAATCCCAGACTTAACTTGCGTTATCCACTAAAATATTGATCGAAACCAGGTTTAATCGACTGTTTCAGTGTGGTACCACATTACTACGTGATCCAAACCAGAAAAAACCCAGGATCCGTTTAGAAGTATGTGAAGAATGCGAAAGTTTGAGTCTGATCAGTGAAAATCCCAGGCCTAACCTAGACCTAACATGAGTTATACTCTAAAATACTGATCGAAACCTGGTTTAATCGACTGTTTCAGTGTGGTACCACATTACTATGTGATCCAAACCAGAAAATAACCCAGGATCTAGCCATCAAGTATGAGAAATATGCGAAAGAATGAGCATGATGAGAGCAAATCCCAGACCTAACCTAGACCTAACATGAATTATTCTCTAAAATATTGATCGAAACCAGGTTTAATTGACTGTTTCAGTGTGGTCCCACATTACTACGTGATCCAAACCAGAAAAAACCCAGGATCCGTTCAACAAGTATGTGAAGAATGCGAAAGTATGAGTCTGATGAGTGAAAATCCCAGGCCTAACCTGGACCTAACATTCGTTATCCTCAAAAATATTGATCGAAACCTGGTTAAATCGACTGTTTCAGTGTGGTACCACATTACTATGTGATCCAAACCAGAAAATAACCCAGGATCTGTTCAACGAGTATGTGAAAAACGCGAAAGTATGAGCCTGATGAGGGCAAATCCCAGACATATCCCAGACCTAACTTGCGTTGTCCTCTAAGATATTGATGGAAACCAGGTTTAATTGACTGTTTCAGTGTTGTACTTCATTACTACGTGATGCAATCCAGAAAAAGCCCAGGATCTAGCCATCAAGTATGAGAAATATGCGAAAGAATGAGCCTGATGAGAGCAAATCCCAGACCTAACCTAGACCTAACATGCGTTATCCTCTAAAATATTGAGCGAAACCAGGTTTAATGGACTGTTTCAGTGTGGTACCACTTTACTACGTGATCCACTCCAGAACTAGCCCAGGATCTAGCCATCAAGTATGAGAAATATGCGAATGTAAGAGCCTGATGATGGCAAATCCTAGACCTATCCCAAACTTAACTTGCGTTGTCCTCTAAGATATTGATGGAAACCAGGTTTAATTGACTGTTTCAGTGTTGTACTTCATTACTACGTGATGCAATCCAGAAAACGCCCAGGATCTAGCCATCAAGTATGAGAAATATGCGAAAGAATGAGCCTGATGAGTGCAAATCCCAGACCTAACCTAGACCTAACATGAATTATTCTCTAAAATATTGATCGAGACCGGGTTTAATCGACTGTTTCAGTGTGGTACCACATTACTACGTGATCCAAACCAGAAAAAACCGAGGATCAGTTCAACAAGTATGTGAAGAATGCGAAAGTATGAGTCTGATGAGTGAAAATCCCAGGGCTATCCTAGACCTAACATGCGTTATCCTCTAAAATATTGATCAAAACCAGGTTTATTCGACTGTTTCAGTGTGGTATCACACTACTACGTGACCCAAACCAGAAAAAACCCAGGATCCGTTCAACAAGTATGTGAAGGATGCGAAAGTATGAGTCTGATCATTGAAAATCTCAGGCCTTACCTAGACCTAACTTGCGTTGTCCTCTAAAATATTGATGGAAACCAGGTTTCATTGACTGTTTCAGTGTGGTACTACATTACTACGTGATGCGATCCAGAAAAAGCCCAGGATCTAGCCATCAAGTATGAGAAATATGCGAAAGAATGAGCCTGATGAGAGCAAATCCCAGACCTAACCTAGACCTAACATGCGTTATCCTCTAAAATATGGAGCGAAACCAGGTTTAATGGACTGTTTCAGTGTGGTACCACACTACTTCGTGGTCCAAACCAGAAAAAACCCAGGATCTGTTCAACAAGTATGTGAAAAACGCGAAACTGTGAGCCTGATGAGGGCAAATCTTAGACCTAACCCAGACCTAAGATGCGTTATCCTCTAAAATATTTATCCAGACCAGGTTTCATTGACTGTTTCAGCGTGGTACCACATTACTACGTGATCCAAACCAGAAAAAACCCAGGATCTGTTCAACAAGTATGTGAAAAACGCGAAAGTATGAGCCTGATGAGGGCAAATCCCAGACATATCCCAGACCTAACCTGCGTTGTCCTCTAAGATATTGATGGAAACCAGGTTTAATTGGCTGTTTCAGTGTTGTACTACATTACTACGTGATGCAATCCAGAAAAAGCCCAGGATCTAGCCATCAAGTATGAGAAATATGCGAAAGAATGAGCCTGATGAGAGCAAATCCCAGACCTATCCCAGACGTAACTTGCGTTGTCCTCTAAAATATTGATCGAAACCAGGTTTAATTGACCGTTTCAGTGTGGTACCACATTACTACGTGATCCAAACCAGAAAAAACCAAGGATCCGTTCAACAAGTATGTGAAGGATGCGAAAGTATGAGTCTGATCAGTGGAAATCACAGGCCTTACCTAGACCTAACTTGCGTTGTCCTCTAAAATATTGATGGAAACCAGGTTTCATTGACTGTTTCAGTGTGGTACTACATTACTACGTGATGCAATCCAGAAAAAGCCCAGGATCTAGCCATCAAGTATGAGAAATATGCGAAGGAATGAGCCTGATGAGAGCAAATCCCAGACCTAACCTAGACCTAACATGCGTTATCCTCTAAAATATTGATCAAAACCAGGTTTAATGGACTGTTTCAGTGTGGTTCCACATTACTGTGTGATCCAGACCAGAAAATAACCCAGGATCTGTTCAAGGAGTATGTGAAGTGTGCGAAAGTATGAGTCTGATGAGGTCAAATCCCAGACCTATCCCTGACCTAACTTGCGTTATCCTCTAAAATTTTGATCGAAACCAGGTTTAATCGACTGTTTCAGTGTGGTACCACATTACTACGTGATCCAAACCGGATAAAACCCAGGATCTGTTCAACGAGTATGTGAAGTGTGCGAAAGTATGAGTCCGATGAGGTCAAATCCCAGACCAATCCCAGACTTAACTTGCGTTATCCACTAAAATATTGATCGAAACCAGGTTTAATCGACTGTTTCAGTGTGGTACCACATTACTACGTGATCCAAACCAGAAAAAACCCAGGATCCGTTTAGAAGTATGTGAAGAATGCGAAAGTTTGAGTCTGATCAGTGAAAATCCCAGGCCTAACCTAGACCTAACATGAGTTATACTCTAAAATACTGATCGAAACCTGGTTTAATCGACTGTTTCAGTGTGGTACCACATTACTATGTGATCCAAACCAGAAAATAACCCAGGATCTAGCCATCAAGTATGAGAAATATGCGAAAGAATGAGCATGATGAGAGCAAATCCCAGACCTAACCTAGACCTAACATGAATTATTCTCTAAAATATTGATCGAAACCAGGTTTAATTGACTGTTTCAGTGTGGTCCCACATTACTACGTGATCCAAACCAGAAAAAACCCAGGATCCGTTCAACAAGTATGTGAAGAATGCGAAAGTATGAGTCTGATGAGTGAAAATCCCAGGCCTAACCTGGACCTAACATTCGTTATCCTCAAAAATATTGATCGAAACCTGGTTAAATCGACTGTTTCAGTGTGGTACCACATTACAATGTGATCCAAACCAGAAAATAACCCAGGATCTGTTCAACAAGTATGTGAAAAACGCGAAACTGTGAGCCTGATGAGGGCAAATCTTAGACCTAACCCAGACCTAAGATGCGTTATCCTCTAAAATATTTATCCAGACCAGGTTTCGTTGACTGTTTCAGCGTGGTACCACATTACTACGTGATCCAAACCAGAAAAAACCCAGGATCTGTTCAACAAGTATGTGAAAAACGCGAAAGTATGAGCCTGATGAGGGCAAATCCCAGACATATCCCAGACCTAACCTGCGTTGTCCTCTAAGATATTGATGGAAACCAGGTTTAATTGGCTGTTTCAGTGTTGTACTACATTACTACGTGATGCAATCCAGAAAAAGCCCAGGATCTAGCCATCAAGTATGAGAAATATGCGAAAGAATGAGCCTGATGAGAGCAAATCCCAGACCTAACCTAGACCTAACATGCGTTATCCTCTAAAATATTGAGCGAAACCAGGTTTAATGGACTGTTTCAGTGTGGTACCACTTTACTACGTGATCCTCTCCAGAACTAGCCCAGGATCTAGCCATCAAGTATGAGAAATATGCGAATGTAAGAGCCTGATGATGGCAAATCCTAGACCTATCCCAAACTTAACTTGCGTTATCCTCTAAAATATTTTTCAAGACCAGGTTTAATTGATTGTTTCAGGGTGGTACCACATTACTACGTGATCCACACCAGAAAAAACCCAAGATCCGTTCAACAAGTATGTGAAGAATGCGAAAGTATGAGTCTGATGAGATCAAATCCCAGACCAATCCCAGACTTAACTTGCGTTATCCTCTAAAATATTGATCGAAACCAGGTTTAATCGACTGTTTCAGTGTGGTACCACATTACTACGTGATCCAAACCAGAAAAATCCCAGGATCTGTTCAACGAGTATGTGAAGTGTGCGAAAGTATGTGTCTGATGAGGGCAAATCCCAGACCTATCCCAGACCTAGCATGCGTTATCCTCGAAAATATTTATCAAGACCAGGTTTAATTGATTGTTTCAGTGTGGACCCACATTACTACGTGATCCAAACCAGAAAAAACCCAGGATCCGTACAACAAGTATGTGAAGAATGCGAAAGTATGAGTCTGATGAGTGAAAATCCCAGACCTAACCTAGACCTAACATGCGTTATCCTCTAAAATATTGATCGAAACCAGGTTTAATTGACCGTTTCAGTGTGGTACCACATTACTACGTGATCCAAACCAGAAAAAACCCAGGATCCGTTCAACAAGTATGTGAAGGATGCGAAAGTATGAGTCTGATCAGTGAAAATCTCAGGCCTTACCTAGACCTAACTTGCGTTGTCCTCTAAAATATTGATGGAAACCTGGTTTCATTGACTGTTTCAGTGTGGTACTACATTACTACGTGATGCAATCCAGAAAAAGCCCAGGATCTAGCCATCAAGTATGAGAAATATGCGAAAGAATGAGCCTGATGATAGCAAATCCCAGACCTAACCTAGACCTAACATGCGTTATCCTCTAAAATATTGAGCGAAACCAGGTTTAATGGACTGTTTCAGTGTGGTACCACACTACTTCGTGATACAAACCAGAAAAAACCCAGGATCTGTTCAACAAGTATGTGAAAAACGCGAAACTGTGAGCCTGATGAGGGCAAATCTTAGACCTAACCCAGACCTAAGATGCGTTATCCTCTAAAATATGTATCCAGACCAGGTTTCATTGACTGTTTCAGCGTGGTACCACATTACTACGTGATCCAAACCAGAAAAAACCCAGGATCTGTTCAACAAGTATGTGAAAAACGCGAAAGTATGAACCTGATGAGGGCAAATCCCAGACATATCCCAGACCTAACTTGCGTTGTCCTCTAAGATATTGATGGAAACCAGGTTTAATTGACTGTTTCAGTGTTGTACTACATTACTACGTGATGCAATCCAGAAAAAGCCCAGGATCTAGCCATCAGGTATGAGAAATATGCGAAAGAATGAGCCTGATGAGAGCAAATCCCAGACCTATCCCAGACGTAACTTGCGTTGTCCTCTAAAATATTGATCGAAACCAGGTTTAATTGACCGTTTCAGTGTGGTACCACATTACTACGTGATCCAAACCAGAGAAAACCCAGGATCCGTTCAACAAGTATGTGAAGGATGCGAAAGTATGAGTCTGATCAGTGGAAATCACAGGCCTTACCTAGACCTAACTTGCGTTGTCCTCTAAAATATTGATGGAAACCAGGTTTCATTGACTGTTTCAGTGTGGTACTAGATTACTACGTGATGCAATCCAGAAAAAGCCCAGGATCTAGCCATCAAGTATGAGAAATATGCGAAGGAATGAGCCTGATGAGAGCAAATCCCAGACCTAACCTAGACCTAACATGCGTTATCCTCTAAAATATTGAGCGAAACCAGGTTTAATGGACTGTTTCAGTGTGGTACCACACTACTTCGTGATACAAACCAGAAAAAACCCAGGATCTGTTCAACAAGTATGTGAAAAACGCGAAACTGTGAGCCTGATGAGGGCAAATCTTAGACCTAACCCAGACCTAAGATGCGTTATCCTCTAAAATATGTATCCAGACCAGGTTTCATTGACTGTTTCAGCGTGGTACCACATTACTACGTGATCCAAACCAGAAAAAACCCAGGATCTGTTCAACAAGTATGTGAAAAACGCGAAAGTATGAACCTGATGAGGGCAAATCCCAGACATATCCCAGACCTAACTTGCGTTGTCCTCTAAGATATTGATGGAAACCAGGTTTAATTGACTGTTTCAGTGTTGTACTACATTACTACGTGATGCAATCCAGAAAAAGCCCAGGATCTAGCCATCAGGTATGAGAAATATGCGAAAGAATGAGCCTGATGAGAGCAAATCCCAGACCTATCCCAGACGTAACTTGCGTTGTCCTCTAAAATATTGATCGAAACCAGGTTTAATTGACCGTTTCAGTGTGGTACCACATTACTACGTGATCCAAACCAGAGAAAACCCAGGATCCGTTCAACAAGTATGTGAAGGATGCGAAAGTATGAGTCTGATCAGTGGAAATCACAGGCCTTACCTAGACCTAACTTGCGTTGTCCTCTAAAATATTGATGGAAACCAGGTTTCATTGACTGTTTCAGTGTGGTACTAGATTACTACGTGATGCAATCCAGAAAAAGCCCAGGATCTAGCCATCAAGTATGAGAAATATGCGAAGGAATGAGCCTGATGAGAGCAAATCCCAGACCTAACCTAGACCTAACATGCGTTATCCTCTAAAATATTGAGCGAAACCAGGTTTAATGGACTGTTTCAGTGTGGTACCACACTACTTCGTGATCCAAACCAGAAATAGCCCAGGATCTAGCCATGAAGTATGAGAAATATGCGAAAGTAAGAGCCTGATGAGGGCAAATCCTAGATCTATCCCAGACGTAACTTGATACAATCCAGAAACAGCCCAGGATCTAGCCATGAAGTATGAGAAATATGCGAAAGTATGAACCTGATGAGGGCAAATCCTAGACCTAACACAGACCTAACATGAATTATTCTCTAAAATATTGATCGAAACCAGGTTTAATTGACTGTTTCAGCGTGGTACCACATTACTACGTGGTCCAAACCAGAAAAAACCCAGGATCAGTTGAACAAGTAAGTGAAGAATGCGAAAGTATGAGTCTGATGAGTGAAAATCCCAGGGCTAACCTAGACCTAACATGCGTCATCCTCTAAAATATTGATCAAAACCAGGTTTAATGGACTGTTTCAGTGTGGTACCACACTACAACGTGATCCAAACTAGAAAAAACCCAGGATCTGTTCAACAATTATGTGAAAAACGCGAAAGTATGAGCCTGATGACGGCAAATCCCAGACATATCCCAGACCTAACTTGCGTTGTCCTCTAAGATATTGATGGAAACCAGGTTTAATTGACTGTTTCAGTGTGGTACCACATTACTACGTGACCCAAACCAGAAAAATCCCATGATCTGTTCAACAAGTATGTGAAAAACGCGAAAGTATGAGCCTGATGAGGGCAAATCCCAGACCTAACCTAGACCTAACATGAATTATTCTCTAAAATATTGATCGAAACCAGGTTTCATTGACTGTTTCAGCGTGGTACCACATTACTACGTGATCCAAACCAGAAAAAACCCAGGATCTGTTCAACAAGTATGTGAAAAACGCGAAAGTATGAGCCTGATGAGGGCAAATCCCAGACATATCCCAGACCTAACTTGCGTTGTCCTCTAAGATATTGTTGCGACGGTATGAAGATGCCGCGCAATACCGCGAAATTGCATCGTCGCAATGGTGTGAAGAGGCTTTGCGATGAGGTGAAGCTGCCACACGAAAACGAGCGGATGCGAGATCCCGAGCCTTCCGGTTACCGAGAAACCGGCAACGATTTTGAAGATTAGAATTACGACAGATCACAAGGCGAACAGACGTATTGAAAAGCACTCTTGTTAATAAAGTTCCCAGTTTGCATTAGTTGTGTTACGTTGTGGTATTTTAATTGTGTTGTGTCAATATGAGTTATTGGAAGAAAGCCCCGCCCCGGCGCAACAGTGGTGCCAGAAGCGGGATTACGACTCGTTCTGCTGCCAGGGCGGAGACTTTTTCATCGTTGGAGGTGCTCTTGGAAGGACTACAGCGGAACATCGCAACGCAGTTCCAGGAGCAGCAACGTTTATTTGCTGAGGAACGGGAGCGAACCGAAGAGAGGCAGGCCGCGAAGGAGGCTGCCGCTTCGGCGAAGGAGGCTGCTGTGGAAGGAAGGATAAGGGCCATGGAGGATCGTTATCAGGTGCTTGCGGAGAATTTTAAAAATGTGATTGATAACCTGTCGGCCGCGGCGTTCCGTAGCGAGGATCGCGAGTCCAGCCTTGTTAATAATTTTGTTAGGGATAATCCTGTTGTTGCTGGACTCGCGATGCCTTCCACTTCGCAGTCGGCTCCTCCGTTGGAAGCGACTGGTGGATTTCTGGGGTACGTCCTAAAACCACCAGCGTTTGATGGAAGAGCTTGTTGGGAGGAGTACCGGGTGCAATTCGAGGCGATTGCGAAGGCGAATGGATGGGATGCACCAAGGAAAGCTTTGGCCTTGGTCGCATGTCTGGAGGGGCCCGCTCGGAGTGTTTTGACTACCCTTTCCGAGGAGTCGCGTTGTGATTTTGGTGTCTTGGTTTCCGCTTTGGAGTTCCGTTTCGGAACCAAGAATTTCGCGAATCTAAATTACGTGAAATTCCAAAATTATACTCAACGGAAGGGGGAGTCGATTTCTGATTTGGCTTCGGAGATTGAGAGGTTGGCGCAGGCTTCCTTTGGTGATTGTCCAATGGAAGTCAGGGATAAGCTGGCCGCCTCTCAGTTCGTCTCCGCCCTGGCCAATGAGGAAATGAGGAGGACGCTGAGGCTAGGCGGTTTCAATACTCTCAGGGCGGCTGTGATCAGAGCCCTGGAGATTGAGGCCGTCGAGTCTGTGGCCCCTGATCCTTGCCGTGTTAAGGACTGCATTCAGGGTGTCACTTGTTTTCCCAAGGGAAAGTTGGAGAAGAGGACTGCTGGGAAGCCGGTCTCGGAGTGCTGGAACTGCGGACAGGAGGGACATTTACAGCGGAACTGCCCGAAGAAGAGGAGGAGAGAAGAGGCCCCCTCGAAGAAGGGAAACTTGAAGAAGTCGGCGTAGAGGGGGAGACTCCGGCTTCGTTTTCTTCTACCCCCGTCGTAAGGAAGACAAACTTGTCAGAAGATTCGACTAGCGTCGAGGGAACCGTCGAGGGAAGGAGGTGTCGTTTCGTCATCGACACGGGTTCAAGTGTGAATTTAATGAAATTTCACAAGAATGACAAGTCTTGCGCGGCGGGAGTACAAGAAAACGTTAACATTTACTCTGTTTCCGGTGAAAAGTTACAAATTCTAGGAAAACAATGTTTCTCTGTTACCATTGGTAGCCTCCGAACCGAGGAAGATTTTCTTTTGATTGGAATGGTTGAAGAATGCATTTTAGGAACGAACTTTCTCCGAAAGCATTCTTGCCAGCTGGATTTCATCCTAGGAAAACTCCGGATTAAAGGACATCAAGATATGGATTTGAAGAGGAATCATCCTGAAGACCGGGTCTTGAGGCTTGCGGAAATGAAGAACGAAGCTTCTACTCCGGAATTTCTTCAAGATCTGTATGGACGTTGTTCTGTCGACCTTTCCGAACAGCAGAAGACTGAATTCCGAAAGTTATTAAACGAATTTCAAGACGTTTTCGCAAGGGATCCCGATCAAGTAGGAAGATGCGATGTCGTTCAACACAGAATTGACACTGGGGATCATCGTCCGATTAAACAACCACCGCGGCGTTTGCCTATACATCGTCGTGGTGAAGTTGAAGAGCTGCTTGCGAAAATGGAAAGGCAGGGAGTAATTGAGAAATCAGGAAGTCCGTGGTCTTCTCCAATTGTACTGGTGAAGAAGAAGGATGGAAGCACCCGATTCTGTGTAGACTATCGTCGTCTTAACGAAGTCTCGAAAAAGGACTCCTATCCGCTTCCCAGGATTGAGGACACGCTGGACGCCCTGGCTGGTGCAACCTGGTTCTCGACGATAGATTTGCAAAGTGGTTACTGGCAAATTGCTGTACACGAAGAGGATAAGGAGAAAACCGCCTTTTGTGTTGGTGCTGGTCTTTGGCAATTCAAGGTGATGCCGTTTGGACTCTGCAATGCCCCTGCTACTTTCGAACGTCTTATGGATACAGTATTGACGGATTTAAACTGGAAAATCTGTCTGGTATACCTAGACGATGTTATAATTTTCGGAAGAAGTTTCGAGGAGGAAATTGAAAATTTGAGGAAAGTTTTCACCCGCCTGCGCAAGGCGAAATTGGTCATGAGCCCGAAGAAATGCAATTTCTTTTGCCGGGAGGTTAAATACCTCGGTCACATGGTTTCCGAGCAAGGCGTTAAGACGGACCCCGAGAAGATAGCCGCGGTACGAGAATGGCCTGTACCCAAAAATCAGACGGAACTGCGAAGTTTCTTAGGACTTTGCACTTATTACAGGAAATTTGTCCGAAACTTTTCAGCGATTGCAAAGCCCTTGTATCGTTTGACGGAGAGTAAGGTTTCTTTCCAATGGACAGAGGAATGCCAGAAGGTATTCGAAGATTTGAAGACACATCTTGCAAAGTCCCCTATCTTGGCTTACCCCTTGCCTGATGCGGATTTCATCTTGGACACCGACGCATCGAGCAATGGAATTGGTGCAGTCCTTTCCCAGATTCAAGATGGGCAAGAAAAGGTGATTGCGTATTTCTCGAAGGTGCTGGGAAAGGCGGAAAGAAATTATTGTGTGACAAGAAGGGAACTATTAGCCATCGTAAAATCCATTGAGCATTTCCACCATTACCTCTATGGCCGCAAGTTCTTGGTGAGGACGGATCATGCTTCCTTAAGATGGCTCCTCTCTTTCAAGAATCCTGAAGGACAAACTGCAAGATGGATAGAGCGTCTTCAACAGTACGAGTTCGAGATCAAACATCGTGAAGGAAAGAACCACGGGAATGCAGACAGCCTTTCCCGGAGACCATGCGAAGCTTTGCAATGCAAACGCTGCTTACGTCTGGAGCAGGATCGCGAAGAAGAGCATCTTGTTCTCAGGACCACCTGCGTATCTGCGAAGACGGAAGATTGGATTAAGGCCCAGGAAGAGGATGAGGATCTGCGATTTATTCGACAAGCGAAGATTGAAGAGAATAAGCCTACTTGGCAGGATGTTTCAGCACTTTCTCCTGAAGCGAAGTACTTCTGGAAAACGTGGGATTCCTTGGAAGTACAACGTGGATTATTGTTCCGAAGGTGGGAATCTGCTGATGGAAATGAGTTCAATCGGTTATTGGTTGTACCGAAAAGCAAAATTGCCGAAGCCCTTCAGGAATGCCATGATGCGCCTTCTGGAGGACACTTTGGGGTGAGGAAGACATTGGCGAAAATTCGGCAGCGCTTCTTTTGGCCGAACCACCGTCGGAACGTGGAAGATTGGTGTCGCCGGTGCCATAGCTGTTCTGCGAGGAAAGGACCTGCGGAGAAGGGAAGAGGAACCATGAAGGTTTATAACGTAGGAGCACCTTTTGAGAGGGTAGCGCTCGACGTTGTTGGTCCCCTGCCGAGGTCTTTCGCTGGGAACAGATTCGCGCTGGTTGTGATGGATTATTTTTCGAAGTGGCCAGAGGTTATTCCACTTCCCAACCAGCGGGCGACAACGATTTCCACGGCGTTGCTGAAGGAAGTGATAAGCCGACATGGAGTTCCGCTAGAGCTGCATTCTGATCAGGGTCGGAGTTTCGAATCGAGCATCTTCAGGGAACTGATGAAGATGCTTGGAATTAAGAAGACAAGGACAACTCCATTACACCCTCAGTCGGACGGGCTCGTTGAGCGGATGATTAGAACCTTGTTGCGATATTTGTCTCAGTTTGTTGCAGAACATCAAAAGGACTGGGACGAATGGATTCCAACGTTCTTGCTTGCTTATCGTTCCTCGCAACATGAAGTGACACAGAATACTCCGTCAATGGTCCTCACGGGACGGGAGCTGCGCCTTCCTCTGGATCTTCTAAGGGGAGCTGTTCCTGCTGAGGGAAAGGATGAAGATGATTTCATTGAGGAAACCAAGAAAAGGATTGAAGAAGTTCACAAATTCGTTCGACAGCGGATGCGAATTTGTTCGGAGAGGACGAAATCGTGGTATGATTCGTTCTCGAGATCAATTTCCTTTGCTCCAGGAGAGAAGGTGTGGTTATACAATCCTCGAAGGACGAAAGGAAGATGCCCGAAGCTCCAATACGACTGGGAAGGACCCTACGAGGTGAAAAATCGGCTGAATGAGTTGATCTACCGGATAGTCCGTTCCCCGAAGTCCAAACCAAGGGTGGTGCATGTGAATCGACTGGCCCGGTACGATTCACGAGAGGCCCCCTGCGAAGTAACTGCGAGGTGAGGATTGAGAAAGATGGCCGACATCTTCGCCCAAGAAGAGGACGTTTCATCGCAGAAGGCGAGGATCGGGTTTTCTTACCGGCCGCGGAGGACTCTCCATTTCCGCAGGTCAAAACGGCCGGGGAAGTGCGATTCTCCCCGGGGAGGGTCGCCCCCCAGTCATGCTCGACTCTAATAGCGGAGTGGGGCACAGACGGTCGGGCGGCGGAATTGTGGTATGTTCCACAACCGATCTTCGAGGAAATTCTCCTTGGAGATTGGGGAACATCCCATGGGAAGTTCTCTCGTGAGGCTGGGGGGGAATCCGAATCCGGGAAGACATCAAGAAAGAAGTACGCAAGTCGTAAGAGTCAAGAGGAGGGCGAGGAGCAGTCGGAATTTCCTCATCCTCGAAAATGTCTAAGTTCGGACGAAGTATTCCAAAGGTTACACCGGCGCCTTGCTCAAGGTTTTTGAGTGGTTTTCCTTGGGACGAAGGACGAATGTCAAGGTGCTGACTGTCTGATAAAGGCCACTCAGGTAAATGTTCGACCTATTAGTTTATCTACTTTACAGACAGAGGTGTACAGGTTCGACGCAGCTTCGCGACAACCCGGAGGTTAGGAGACTACGGGTGAAGTTGGCTGTTCGAACGGAATTTGCAGCGGTCGGGACGACCGCTCTGAAGGAAGAGGGAGCAGTGTTGCGACGGTATGAAGATGCCGCGCAATACCGCGAAATTGCATCGTCGCAATGGTGTGAAGAGGCTTTGCGATGAGGTGAAGCTGCCACACGAAAACGAGCGGATGCGAGATCCCGAGCCTTCCGGTTGCCGAGAAACCGGCAACGATTTTGAAGATTAGAATTACGACAGATCACAAGGCGAACAGACGTATTGAAAAGCACTCTTGTTAATAAAGTTCCCAGTTTGCATTAGTTGTGTTACGTTGTGGTATTTTAATTGTGTTGTGTCAATATGAGTTATTGGAAGAAAGCCCCGCCCCGGCGCAACAATATTGATGGAAACCAGGTTTAATTGACTGTTTCAGTGTTGTACTACATTACTACGTGATGCAATCCAGAAAAAGCCCAGGATCTAGCCATCAAGTATGAGAAATATGCGAAAGAATGAGCCTGATGAGAGCAAATCCCAGACCTATCCCAGACGTAACTTGCGTTGTCCTCTAAAATATTGATCGAAACCAGGTTTAATTGACCGTTTCAGTGTGGTACCACATTACTACGTGATCCAAACCAGAGAAAACCCAGGATCCGTTCAACAAGTATGTGAAGGATGCGAAAGTATGAGTCTGATCAGTGGAAATCACAGGCCTTACCTAGACCTAACTTGCGTTGTCCTCTAAAATATTGATGGAAACCAGGTTTCATTGACTGTTTCAGTGTGGTACTAGATTACTACGTGATGCAATCCAGAAAAAGCCCAGGATCTAGCCATCAAGTATGAGAAATATGCGAAGGAATGAGCCTGATGAGAGCAAATCCCAGACCTAACCTAGACCTAACATGCGTTATCCTCTAAAATATTGAGCGAAACCAGGTTTAATGGACTGTTTCAGAGTGGTACCACACTACTTCGTGATCCAAACCAGAAATAGCCCAGGATCTAGCCATGAAGTATGAGAAATATGCGAAAGTAAGAGCCTGATGAGGGCAAATCCTAGATCTATCCCAGACGTAACTTGATACAATCCAGAAACAGCCCAGGATCTAGCCATGAAGTATGAGAAATATGCGAAAGTATGAACCTGATGAGGGCAAATCCTAGACCTAACACAGACCTAAGATGCGTTATCCTCTAAAATATTTATCCAGACCAGGTTTCATTGAATGTTTCAGTGTGGTACCACTTTACTATGTGATCCAGTCCAGAAATAGCCCAGGATCTAGCCATGAAGTATGAGAAATATGCGACAGTAAGAGCCTGATGAGGGCAAATCCTAGACCTATCCCAGACCTAACTTGCGTTATCCTCTAAAATATTGATCGAAACCAGGTTTAATTGACTGTTTCAGCGTGGTACCACATTACTACGTGATACAATCCAGAAACAGCCCAGGATCCGTTCAACAAGTATGTGAAGAATGCGAAAGTATGAGTCTGATGAGTGAAAATCCCAGGCCTAACCTAGACCTAACATGCGTTATCCTCTAAAATATTGATCGAAACCTGGTTTAATCGACTGTTTCAGTGTGGTTCCACATTACTATGTGATCCAAACCAGAAAATAACCCAGGATCTGTTCAAGGAGTATGTGAAGTGTGCGAAAGTATGAGTCTGATGAGGTCAAATCCCAGACCTATCCCAGACCTAACTTGCGTTATCCTGTAAAATTTTGATCGAAACCAGGTTTAATCGACTGTTTCAGTGTGGTACCACATTACTACGTGATCCAAACCAGAAAAAACCCAGGATCTGTTCAACGAGTATGTGAAGTGTGCGAAAGTATGAGTCTGATGAGGTCAAATCCCAGACCAATCCCAGACTTAACTTGCGTTATCCTCTAAAATATTGTTCGAAACCAGGTTTAATCGACTGTTTCAGTGTGGTACCACATTACTACGTGATCCAAACCAGAAAAAACCCAGGATCCGTTTAGAAGTATGTGAAGAATGCGAAAGTATGAGTCTGATCAGTGGAAATCCCAGGCCTAACCTAGACCTAACATGAGTTATACTCTAAAATATTGATCGAAACCTGGTTTAATCGACTGTTTCAGTGTGGTACCACATTACTATGTGATCCAAACCAGAAAATAACCCAGGATCTAGCCATCAAGTATGAGAAATATGCGAAAGAATGAGCATGATGAGAGCAAATCCCAGACCTAACCTAGACCTAACATGAATTATTCTCTAAAATATTGATCGAAACCAGGTTTAATTGACTGTTTCAGTGTGGTCCCACATTACTACGTGATCCAAACCAGAAAAAACCCAGGATCCGTTCAACAAGTATGTGAAGAATGCGAAAGTATGAGTCTGATGAGTGAAAATCCCAGGCCTAACCTGGACCTAACATTCGTTATCCTCAAAAATATTGATCGAAACCTGGTTAAATCGACTGTTTCAGTGTGGTACCACATTACTATGTGATCCAAACCAGAAAATAACCCATGATCTGTTCAACAAGTATGTGAAAAACGCGGAAGTATGAGCCTGATGGGGGCAAATCCCAGACCTACCCCTCAGGGGCTGCCAGCCTTTCAGCTGCAGTTCGGGCTTAACGAACCCGGGGTACCCGAGTCATACACACACCGTAAGCCTCCTGTTGGTCGTCACAACGACCCATTCACAATTCCCTATTGGTTTTGTGAATGGTACGTGACGGCAGGAGGAACGGGGGTCTTGGCTTAACCGCCTGGGCCACGAGTATGGCGACTCTATAAAATCGCCCTCCAATCCTAAGCTATGGTGCGCGGCGATGGGATGCATGGTTGGGGGAGAAGGCCCAATCCCAAGCGACCACCTCCGGGGAACCTGCCGAACCCCCGGAGTATATAGGCTTACCCGGGAAAGGCGGCTCTGCCCGGGCGGACCTTTTCTTCCGACCTGCTCGTGGGAATATTATGGAGTTCAATATTAAAACGGGGATGGGACGGGGTAAGTCAGAGGGGGAGGACGAAGGCGGTGTTGGGACTGGAGTGACGGCGCTCGCGCCGCCTCCAGCGCCTGGCCCGTCTTCGTGGAAGGTGGAGGAGGACGACGAGACTGCGTCAGTCTCGTCCTTCTCCTCCACCAGGAGCCTCATAGGCTCTAAGAGGAAGAGGGCGGGGCAGGCCGTCGTCGAGGTGGGCGGGGCGATGAGCCCGTCGGTGAGGCTGAGTTGCTTCAGGGACGGGGTGACCGAGGAGATATCGGAGAGGATCTCCTCGTCCCTGAGGCGGGTGGAGAAAGTCGCCGCTGCCTGCGCCTTTAAGGGGCAGAAAAGCGGTGGCGCGGAGGCCCTGAAGGCCGCGGCGGAGGAAATGAGGGAGGCGGCGCGGGAGCTCAGAGGGCGGAACGCCCGTCTGCAGCTCCTGTTGGAGGAGGAGCGACAGGGGAGGAGGAGGGCAGAGGCGCTGTGGAACAGCGCGACCCTCCCTCCCATCCTCCCTCCTCCTCCACCGCCGCGTCCCTCGGCGGAGGTAAATAAGCGGAGTGCGGCGGCAGTGGTGCGGGGCACCGCGGGCCCCTCCACCCGCACTCCGCCCGTGAAGAAGTCCCCGTCCTCCTCAGAAGACGATCTTCTGAGGAGGATTGGGGACATGATTAATGGCAAGCTGGCCGCCTTCCGGGAGGAGCTCCTCGCCGGAAGAGCGGTCAGCAGGAAGGCGGTGCCTCCCCGACCTGTTCCGGTACAGTCGGGGAAGGCAAAGAAGGGCGGAGTGAAGGCTCCGCCCAGCGTTGCGGCACCAGGGCCCCGGGTCGCGACCCCCAAGGGGGGTGGTGTACCCGTGGTCGCGGTGGTCGCGTCCTCCACAGCACCCTCCCAAGGGGGGGTGGCGTGGAGTGAGGTGATGGGGCGGAAGGCGAAGCGGGCGGCGAGGAAGGCCTCGCAAGGCCGCGAAGGTCGGGAAGGAACGACCTGGTCGTCCCCCAAAAACGGCAGCGGTGACGCTGACCGTTGCGCAGGGGGGCGACCTGACCCTCGCGGAGGCGATGCGGCTCGCCAGGGAGAATATCTCCCTGGATGAGCTGGGCATCGCCTCCGTGAGGGCGAAGAGGGCCGTGACCGGGGGTCTCTTGCTGGAGATCCCCGGTGCAGAAGGCGGCGCGAAGGCGGATCGTCTCGCCCAGAGGCTCCGGGAGCAGCTGGGCGAGCGAGGTGTCCGGGTCGCCCGGCCCACGAAGCGCACGGAGATGCGCGTTTGTGGGCTGGACGACTCGGTCAGCGCACAGGATGTGTCCCGTGCCCTTGCGAGGGCGGGGGACTGTCCTGTGGAGGACCTGCGGATCGGAGAGATCCGCAGGTCGCCCTCCGGCCTCGGGTCGGTGTGGGCCCGGAGCCCCCTCTCCGCCGCCCGTAAGGTGGCGGAATCCGGGAGGGTGTTGGTGGGGTGGGTTAGGTCTGGGTTAGGTCTGGGTTAGGTCTGGGTTAGGTCTGGGTTAGGTCTAAGATTTGCCCTCATCAGGCTCACAGTTTCGCGATTTTCACATACTTGTTGAACAGATCCTGGGTTTTTTCTGGTTTGGATCACGAAGTAGTGTGGTACCACACTGAAACAGTCAATTAAACCTGGTTTCGCTCAAATTTTTAGAGGATAACGCATGTTAGGTCTAGATTAGGTCTGGGATTTGTCTCATCAGGCTCATTCTTTCGCATATTTCTCATACTTGATGGCTACGCGAGTGGAAATCCTCGCGCCGCGCCCGCTCCAGTGTCACCGCTGCCTCGAATTGGGGCACGTGAGGCAGTGGTGCACCTCGCCGGTGGACCGCAGCGGTCAGTGTTACCGCTGCGGTGCCAAAGAGCACCGTGCGAGCCAGTGCTCGGCGGCCCCCCACTGCCCGCTGTGTGCGGACATGGGGAGGCCAGCCGATCACAGGGTGGGGAGCAAGAAGTGCTCCCCCCCCTCCCGGAAGGAGAGGAAGAGGCGGGCTGCACCGGCTCCGGTGCCGAGGGCGGTGGCATCGTCCTCCATGGAGGTGGACGGTGCTACGGGGACGGACGGCCGGGAGGAGGCTGGCGCGGCCATTAATTAATGCCGCCCCGCCTCCTCCTCCAGGCCAACCTCAACCACTGCCGCGCGGCACAGGACTTGATGTCCCAAGTCCTCGCGGAGTGGGGGGTTGGCCTGGCGGTCGCCGCCGAGCCGTACCGCGTCCCTGATCACCCTCATTGGGTGGGCGACGCGGACGGCTTGGTGGCGACCGTATGGGGAGGGGGCGACGGGTCCCCACCGTTCTCCTTGTTGGAGCGCGGTCGGGGATTCGTCGCCGTGGACTGGGGGGGAGTCGCTGTGGTGGGGTGCTACATTTCGCCCCGTAGCGGTCACGCTGCGTTCGAGCTGTACTTGGCCGAGGTCGCGGCATGCGTGCAGCGCTACGCGGCCCGGCCGGTGCTGGTCCTGGGGGATTTTAATGCCAAGTCGGTGGCTTGGGGATCCCCCAGGACCTCCGTTCGCGGCGGGATCCTGGGCGATTGGGCGGCGGGGCTCGACCTCCGGGTAATGAACCGGGGGTCGGAGCACACATGCGTGCGGCGATATGGGGGGTCCATCGTGGATGTTGGATTCGCGACCCCCAACGCCGTGCGCATGGTATCGGGTTGGCACGTGGTCGCGGGGGCAGAGACACTCTCCGATCACCGGTACATCCGGATGGAGGTCTCTGCCGCCGCGAGTGCATCCCGACACGGCCGCCTGCGTGGCGCCCCACCACGCCGCTGGGCGCTTCGGCGCCTGGACAAGGACGCCCTGATGGCAGCTGCCCTCGCTGCAACTTGGCCGCAGGGAGCGGCCGAGTTGCCGAGCATAGAGGAGGAGGTCGCCCGGCTCGGAGCATTGGTCGCGGGTATTTGCGACGCGGCGATGCCTCGGGTCGGGCGGGCTTCTCCTCGCCGGGCGGTGTACTGGTGGTCGGACGCGATCGCGGAATTGCGAGTCGCGACTGTCCGCGCCCGACGCCAGTACACCCGCGCGCGCCGTCGTCAACGTACAGGCGACGGCGTGGCGCGAGCGAGGGCAGCTGATGACCTGTATGGAGCATACCGCGTGGCGCGGGTTGCTCTGCAGGTCGCCATCAAACGGGCCAAGACCCAGGCATGGAAGGAGCTCCTCCAGACCCTTGATGACGATCCATGGGGGCGCCCATATAAGGTGGTGCTAAATAAGCTCCGCACGTGGGCGCCCCCCGTCACCGAGGGTCTTGACCCCTGGCTGCTGGAGGACGTGGTCAATACACTCTTCCCAATTGGGGAGAGGGGACCGCGTCCTCCGGCGGCGGCGGCTGTCCCAGTGGAGTGGACGGCCGAGCTGGGGGTCACGCAGGAGGAGCTGGCAGCGGCCATCAGACGGCTCGGGGTTCGTAACACGGCCCCGGGTCCGGATGGTGTGCCCGGCCGGGTTTGGGTCTTGACCCAGGGCGTCCTTGGGGCCGACCTCAGGCGGTTGTTCGACCGCTGCCTGAGGGACGGGCGATTCCCCCCCAGTTGGAAGGTGGCGAGGATGGTCCTCCTCCGGAAGGAGGGTCGGCCCGCGGAGTCTCCCTCCGCATACCGGCCCATTTGTCTCCTCGACGAGGTGGGCAAGCTCTTCGAGCGTGTGATTGCTGCCCGCCTCGTCGAGCACCTGTCGCGGGGTGATCCCGGTCTGGCCGACTGCCAGTTCGGTTTCCGGGGGGGCCGATCGACTATCGACGCGATAGGTCGTGTGAGGGCCCTCTCGGAGGCGGCCGTCTCCCGGGGAGGGGTGGCATTGGCAATATCCTTGGATATTGCCAATGCCTTTAACACCCTCCCCTGGGAAGAGATAAGGAGGGGACTCGAATATCATCGAGTCCCCCCTTGTCTCAGGGCGGTCGTCGGGGATTATCTCCGCGGCAGGTGGATCGAGTATCCGGGCCGGGATGGTGATATGCGGAGGGAGGTGTACTGCGGTGTTCCGCAGGGGTCGGTCCTCGGGCCACTCCTGTGGAACATCGCGTACGACTCGGTGTTGCGGGCCGGCCTCCCCGGCGGCGTCAGCACGGTGTGTTATGCGGATGACACACTGGTGCTGGCCGTCGGGGCGCACTGGGGGAGTGCCATGCGACGCGCGCAGGAGGGGTCGCAACGCGTCGTCGACCGGATCAGGGGGATGGGGATGACGGTGGCGGTCCATAAGACCGAGGTGATTGCGTTTCATTCACCTCGGCAGGATCCGCCACCCCCTCTGATTCGGGTGGGTGGGGCTGACATCGAGGTGAAGCCCCAGATCAGGTATCTGGGGCTGATCCTCGATAGCCACTGGCGTTTCGAGAAGCATTTCCGCTGCCTGGTCCCCCGGTTGGAAAGGATGGTTGCGGCTCTGGGCCGGATCCTGCCCAACCTGGGGGGCCCGGCGGGCCGAGTTCGTCGCCTCTATGTGGCAATGGTCCATTCGGTGGCCCTATACGGGGCTCCCGTCTGGGCGGACGACCTGGCTGCCTCCCGGCGCAGCATGACTATGCTGCGTCGGGTGCAGAGGCGCATGGCGCTCAGGGTCGTCCGCGGGTATCGGACCATGTCACATGAGGCGGCGACGGTTCTAGCGGGGATGCCGCCCATGGACCTGCTCGCGCGGTCGCACGCGGTGATGTACCGGCACCGCGTCGACCGTCGCGCGGGGGTGGGGGCGGTCCCGGGCGGGCAGGAACCTGCTTGGGGCGATTTGAAGCGCCAGGCCCGGCAGTCCGTGTTGCTCGCGTGGCAGGAGCGGCTGGCTCTGCCAACCGCGGGGCACCGGACTGTCGGGGCTGTTCGGCCACTCCTGAAGGAGTGGCTGGACAGAGGCCATGGCAGCCTCACCTACCGGCTGGCACAGGTATTTTCCGGGCATGGCAGCTTCGGAAGATACCTGTGCCGGATAGGGAAGGAGCCGACGGCGCGTTGCTGCCACTGCGACGCTGAGCAGGACACGGCGGATCATACCCTGGAGGTATGCCCCGCGTGGGAGGGGGAGCGCCGTGTCCTGGTCGGCGTCGTCGGGCGGGATGTCTCGCTGCCGGGCGTGGTGCGCGCCATGCTCGGCAGCGAGGAGAAGTGGAGGGCCGTGGCCTCCTTCTGCGAGAACGTAATGTTGCAGAAGGAGGCCGCGGGGAGGGAGCGCGAGCTTCAGCGGCGCGCTGAAGCTCGCGCTCGTGCGGTGGCCCGAGGTCGTCGCCCGGTCGCGAGGCGTCGCGGGCGGCCGCCTCGGCGTGGCGGATGACCTAGGCTGGGAGGGGGGTCCTGAGGGGACCCTCCTCCCGCCAGGCGGCGCCGGGTCGGACCGGTTGGGGGTAGGAGTGCCTCCCCCTACCGGTCCGACGCAAGGGGAGGCACCCTCGGCGGTCTGGTGCGGCCATGAACGCCCGGCCGCCGAGGGGTGGAAACGGGGTCGCGGGCGGTTGCGAGTTGGGGCTCGCAGCCGCCACTAAACGCGGCCCCGGGACGGATAGCGGCGGGATGGAGTGGCCCCGTCCCGCCGCTATGAGGCAGTGTGTCTACTGGGGGGACCGATTGTCCCCCCGGGGGATGGGCGCGAAAGCGCGGGCACGGGGAGGATACCGGAAGAATGCTTCGAGCGATTCCCGGTATCCTCCCAAAGCGTGCCGAAGGGTCACCGTGGGGTTTTTAGTGGGTAGGTCCCGCGCCTGTCGTTGTACGGGCGCGGGGAATCCCACACACCCCTCCCACCTCTCCCCAAGGAGGTGGGAGGGAGTCTTTCGAAGATTTTCCCCACGACAAAAAAAAAAAAAAAAAAAAAAAATACTTGATGGCTATATCCTGGGCTTTTTCTGGATTGCATCACGTAGTAACGTAGTACCACACTGAAACAGTCAATGAAACCTGGTTTCCATCAATATTTTAGAGGACAACGCAAGTTAGGTCTAGGTAAGGCCTGAGATTTTCACTGATCAGACTCATACTTTCGCCTTCTTCACATACTTGTTGAACGGATCCTGGGTTTTTTCTGGTTTGGAACACGTAGTAATGTGGTACCACACTGAAACATTCAATTAAACCTGGTCTTGATAAATATTTTAGAGAATAACGCATGTTAGGTCTGGGTTAGGTCTAGGATTTGCCCTCATCAGGCTCATACTTTCGCATATTTCTCATACTTCATGGCTAGATCCTGGGCTATTTCTGGATTGGATCACGTAGTAAAGTGGTACCACACTGAAACATTCAATGAAACCTGGTCTGGATAAGAATTTTAGAGGATAAGGCATGTTAGGTCAAGGTTAGGTCTAAGATTTGCCCTCATCAGGCTCACAGTTTCGCGTTTTTCACATACTTGTCGAACAGATCCTGGGTTTTTTGTGGTTTGGATCACGTAGTAATGTGGTACCACACTGAAACATTCAATTAAACCTGGTCTTGATAAATATTTTAGAGGATAACGCATGTTAGGTCTGGGATAGGTCTGGGATTTGCTCTCATCAGGCTCATACTTTCGTACACTTCACATACTTGTTGAACGGATACTGCGTTATTTTCTGGTTTGGATCACATAGTAATGTGGTACCACACTGAAACATTCAATTAAACCTGGTCTTGATAAATATTTTAGAGAATAACGCATGTTAGGTCTGGGTTAGGTCTAGGATTTGCCCTCATCGGGCTCATACTTTCGCATATTTCTCATACTTCATGGCTAGATCCTGGGCTATTTCTGGATTGGATCACGTAGTAAAGTGGTACCACACTGAAACATTCAATGAAACCTGGTGTGGATAGAAATTTTAGAGGATAACGCATGTTAGGTCAAGGTTAGGTCTAAGATTTGCCCTCATCAGGCTCACAGTTTCGCGTTTTTCACATACTTGTCGAACAGATCCTGGGTTTTCTCTGGTTTGGATCACGTAGTAATGTGGGTCCACACTGAACCAATCAATTAAACCTGCTCTTGATAAATATTTTAGAGGATAACGCATGTTAGGTCTGGGATAGGTCTGGGATTTGCCCTCATCAGACTCATACTTTCGCACACTTCACATACTCGTTGAACAGATCCTGCGTTATTTTCTGGTTTGGATCACATAGTAATGTGGTACCACACTGAAACATTCAATTAAACCTGGTCTTCATAAATATTTTAGAGGATAACGCATGTTAGGTCTGGGTTAGGTCTAGGATTTGCCCTCATCAGGCTCACAGTTTCGCGTTTTTCACATACTTGTTGAACAGATCCTGGGTTTTTTCTGGTTTGGATCACGTAGTAATGTGGTACCACACTAAAACAGTCAATTAAACCTGGTTTCGATCAATATTTTAGAGGATCACGCAAGCTAGGTCTGGGATAGGTCTGGGATTAGCCCTCATCAGGCTCATTCTTTCGCATATTTCTCATACTTGATGGCTATATCCTGGGCTTTTTCTGGATTGCATGACGTAGTAACGTAGTACCACACTGAAACAGTCAATGAAACCTGGGTTCCATCAATATTTTAGAGGATAACGCAAGTTAAGTCTGGGACCGCGAGTGGAAATCCTCGCGCCGCGCCCGCTCCAGTGTCACCGCTGCCTCGAATTGGGGCACGTGAGGCAGTGGTGCACCTCGCCGGTGGACCGCAGCGGTCAGTGTTACCGCTGCGGTGCCAAAGAGCACCGTGCGAGCCAGTGCTCGGCGGCCCCCCACTGCCCGCTGTGTGCGGACATGGGGAGGCCAGCCGATCACAGGGTGGGGAGCAAGAAGTGCTCCCCCCCCTCCCGGAAGGAGAGGAAGAGGCGGGCTGCACCGGCTCCGGTGCCGAGGGCGGTGGCATCGTCCTCCATGGAGGTGGACGGTGCTACGGGGATGGACGGCCGGGAGGAGGCTGGCGCGGCCATTAATTAATGCCGCCCCGCCTCCTCCTCCAGGCCAACCTCAACCACTGCCGCGCGGCACAGGACTTGATGTCCCAAGTCCTCGCGGAGTGGGGGGTTGGCCTGGCGGGCGCCGCCGAGCCGTACCGCGTCCCTGATCACCCTCATTGGGTGGGCGACGCGGACGGCTTGGTGGCGACGGTATGGGGAGGGGGCGACGGGTCCCCACCGTACTCCTTGTTGGAGCGCGGTCGGGGATTCGTTGCCGTGGACTGGGGGGGAGTCGCTGTGGTGGGGTGCTACATTTCGCCCCGTAGCGGTCACGCTGCGTTCGAGCTGTACTTAGCCGAGGTCGCGGCATGCGTGCAGCGCTACGCGGCCCGGCCGGTGCTGGTCCTGGGGGATTTTAATGCCAAGTCGGTGGCTTGGGGATCCCCCAGGACCTCCGTTCGCGGCGGGATCCTGGGCGATTGGGCGGCGGGGCTCGACCTCCGGGTATTGAACCGGGGGTCGGAGCACACATGCGTGCGGCGATATGGGGGGTCCATCGTGGATGTTGGATTCGCGACCCCCAACGCCGTGCGCGTGGTGTCGGGTTGGCACGTGGTCGCGGGGGCAGAGACACTCTCCGATCACCGGTACATCCGGATGGAGGTCTCTGCCGCCGCGAGTGCATCCCGACACGGCCGCCTGCGTGGCACCCCACCACGCCGCTGGGCGCTTCGGCGCCTGGACAAGGACGCCCTGATGGCAGCTGCCCTCGCTGCAACTTGGCCGCAGGGAGCGGCCGAGTTGCCGAGCATAGAGGAGGAGGTCGCCCGGCTCGGAGCATTGGTCGCGGGTATTTGCGACGCGGCGATGCCTCGGGTCGGGCGGGCATCTCCTCGCCGGGCGGTGTACTGGTGGTCGGACGCGATCGCGGAGTTGCGAGTCGCGACTGTCCGCGCCCGACGCCAGTACACCCGCGCGTACCGTCGTCAACGTACAGGCGACGGCGTGGCGCGAGCGAGGGCAGCTGATGACCTGTATGGAGCATACCGCGTGGCGCGGGTTGCTCTGCAGGTCGCCATCAAACGGGCCAAGACCCAGGCATGGAAGGAGCTCCTCCAGACCCTTGATGACGATCCATGGGGGCGCCCATATAAGGTGGTGCTGAATAAGCTCCGCCCGTGGGCGCCCCCCGTCACCGAGGGTCTTGACCCCCGGCTGCTGGAGGACGTGGTCAATACACTCTTCCCAATTGGGCAGAGGGGACCGCGTCCTCCGGCGGCGGCGGCTGTCCCAGTGGAGTGGACGGCCGAGCTGGGGGTCACGCAGGAGGAGCTGGCAGCGGCCATCAGACAGCTCGGGGTTCGTAACACGGCCCCGGGTCCGGATGGTGTGCCCGGCCGGGTTTGGGTCTTGACCCAGGGCGTCCTTGGGGCCGACCTCAGGCGGTTGTTCGACCGCTGCCTGAGAGACGGGCGATTCCCCCCCAGTTGGAAGGTGGCGAGGATGGTCCTCCTCCGGAAGGAGGGTCGGCCCGCGGAGTCTCCCTCCGCATACCGGCCCATTTGTCTCCTCGACGAGGTGGGCAAGCTCTTCGAGCGTGTGATTGCTGCCCGCCTCGTCGAGCACCTGTCGCGGGGTGATCCCGGTCTGGCCGACTGCCAGTTCGGTTTCCGGGGGGGCCGATCGACTATCGACGCGATAGGTCGTCTGAGGGCCCTCTCGGAGGCGGCCGTCTCCCGGGGAGGGATGGCATTGGCAATGTCCTTGGATATTGCCAATGCCTTTAACACCCTCCCCTGGGAAGAGATAAGGAGGGGACTCGAATATCATCGAGTCCCCCCTTGTCTCAGGGCGGTCGTCGGGGATTATCTCCGCGGCAGGTGGATCGAGTATCCGGGCCAGGATGGTGATATGCGGAGGGAGGTGTACTGCGGTGTTCCGCAGGGGTCGGTCCTCGGGCCACTCCTGTGGAACATCGCGTACGACTCGGTGTTGCGGGCCGGCCTCCCCGACGGCGTCAGCACGGTGTGTTATGCGGATGACACACTGGTGCTGGCCGTCGGGGCGCACTGGGGGAGGGCCATGCGTCGCGCGGAGGAGGGGTCGCAACGCGTCGTCGACCGGATCAGGGGGATGGGGATGACGGTGGCGGTCCATAAGACCGAGGTGATTGCGTTTCATTCACCTCGGCAGGATCCGCCACCCCCTCTGATCCGGGTGGGTGG
This sequence comes from Colletes latitarsis, assembly GCF_051014445.1. Lineage (NCBI taxonomy): Eukaryota > Metazoa > Arthropoda > Insecta > Hymenoptera > Colletidae > Colletes > Colletes latitarsis. The sequence continues at coordinate 10,267,956 of NW_027488366.1, forward strand.
GGCTGACATCGAGGTGAAGCCCCAGATCAGGTATCTGGGACTGATCCTCGATAGCCACTGGCGTTTCGAGGAGCATTTCCGCTGCCTGGTCCCCCGATTGGAAAGGATGGTTGCGGCTCTGGGCCGGATCCTGCCCAACCTGGGGGGCCCGGCGGGCCGAGTTCGTCGCCTCTATGTGGCAATGGTCCAGTCGGTGGCCCTATACGGGGCCCCCGTCTGGGCGGACGACCTGGCTGCCTCCCGGCGCAGCATGACTATGCTGCGTCGGGTGCAGAGGCGCATGGCGCTCAGGGTCGTCCGCGGGTATCGGACCATGTCACATGAGGCGGCGACGGTTCTAGCGGGGATGCCGCCCATGGACCTGCTCGCGCGGTCGCACGCGGTGATGTACCGGCACCGCGTCGACCGTCGCGCGGGGGTGGGGGCGGCTCCGGGCGGGCAGGAACCTGCTTGGGGCGATTTGAAGCGCCAGGCCCGGCAGTCCGTGTTGCTCGCGTGGCAGGAGCGGCTGGCTCTGCCAACCGCGGGGCACCGGACTGTCGGGGCTGTTCGGCCACTCCTGAAGGAGTGGCTGGACAGAGGCCATGGCAGCCTCACCTACCGGCTGGCACAGGTATTTTCCGGGCATGGCAGCTTCGGAAGATACCTGTGCCGGATAGGGAAGGAGCCGACGGCGCGTTGCTGCCACTGCGACGCTGAGCAGGACACGGCGGATCATACCCTGGAGGTATGCCCCGCGTGGGAGGGGGAGCGCCGTGTCCTGGTCGGCGTCGTCGGGCGGGATGTCTCGCTGCCGGGCGTGGTGCGCGCCATGCTCGGCAGCGAGGAGAAGTGGAGGGCCGTGGCCTCCTTCTGCGAGAACGTAATGTTGCAGAAGGAGGCCGCGGGGAGGGAGCGCGAGCTTCAGCGGCGCGCTGAAGCTCGCGCTCGTGCGGTGGCCCGAGGTCGTCGCCCGGTCGCGAGGCGTCGCGGGCGGCCGCCTCGGCGTGGCGGATGACCTAGGCTGGGAGGGGGGTGCTGAGGGGACCCTCCTCCCGCCAGGCGGCGCCGGGTCGGACCGGTTGGGGGTAGGAGTGCCTCCCCCTACCGGTCCGACGCAAGGGGAGGCACCCTCGGCGGTCTGGTGCGGCCATGAACGGCCGGCCGCCGAGGGGTGGAAACGGGGTCGCGGGCGGTTGCGAGTTGGGGCTCGCAGCCGCCACTAAACGCGGCCCCGTCCCGCCGCTATGAGGCAGTGTGTCTACTGGGGGGACCGATTGTCCCCCCGGGGGATGGGCGCGAAAGCGCGGGCACGGGGAGGATACCGGAAGAATGCTTCGAGCGATTCCCGGTATCCTCCCAAAGCGTGCCGAAGGGTCACCGTGGGGTTTTTAGTGGGTAGGTCCCGCGCCTGTCGTTGTACGGGCGCGGGGAATCCCACAAACCCCTCCCACCCCTCCCCAAGGAGGTGGGAGGGAGTCTTTCGAAGATTTTCCCCACGACAAAGAAAAAAAAAAAAAAAAAAAAAATCCCAGACCTATCCCAGACCTAACTTGCGTTATCCTCTAAAATATTGATCGAAACCAGGTTTAATTGACCGTTTCAGTGTGGTACCACATTACTACGTGATCCAAACCAGAAAAAACCCAGGATCCGTTCAACAAGTATGTGAAGGATGCGAAAGTATGAGTCTGATCAGTGAAAATCTCAGGCCTTACCTAGACCTAACTTGCGTTGTCCTCTAAAATATTGATGGAAACCAGGTTTCATTGACTGTTTCAGTGTGGTACTACATTACTACGTGATGCATTCCAGAAAAAGCCCAGGATCTAGCCATCAAGTATGAGAAATATGCGAAAGAATGAGCCTGATGAGAGCAAATCCCAGACCTAACCTAGACCTAACATGCGTTATCCTCTAAAATATTGAGCGAAACCAAGTTTAATGGACTGTTTCAGTGTGGTACCACACTACTTCGTGATCCAAACCAGAAAAAACCCAGGATCTGTTCAACAAGTATGTGAAAAACGCGAAACTGTGAGCCTGACGAGGGCAAATCTTAGACCTAACCCAGACCTAAGATGCGTTATCCTCTAAAATATTTATCCAGACCAGGTTTCATTGACTGTTTCAGCGTGGTACCACATTACTACGTGATCCAAACCAGAAAAAACCCAGGATCTGTTCAACAAGTATGTGAAAAACGCGAAAGTATGAGCCTGATGAGGGCAAATCCCAGACATATCCCAGACCTAACCTGCGTTGTCCTCTAAGATATTGATGGAAACCAGGTTTAATTGACTGTTTCAGTGTTGTACTACATTACTACGTGATGCAATCCAGAAAAAGCCCAGGATCTACCCATCAAGTATGAGAAATATGCGAAAGAATGAGCCTGATGAGAGCAAATCCCAGACCTAACCTAGACCTAACATGCGTTATCCTCTAAAATATTGAGCGAAACCAGGTTTAATGGACTGTTTCAGTGTGGTACCACTTTACTACGTGATCCACTCCAGAACTAGCCCAGGATCTAGCCATGAAGTATGAGAAATATGCGAAAGTAAGAGCCTGATGAGGGCAAATCCTAGACCTATCCCAAACTTAACTTGCGCTATCCTCGAAAATATTTATCAAGACCAGGTTTAATTGATTGTTTCAGTGTGGTACCACATTACTACGTGATCCAAACCAGAAAAAACCCAGGATCCGTTCAACAAGTATGTGAAGAATACGAAAGTATGAGTCTGATGAGTGAAAATCCCAGACCTAACCTAGACCTAACATGCGTTATCCTCTAAAATATTGATCGAAACCAGGTTTAATTGACCGTTTCAGTGTGGTACCACATTACTACGTGATCCAAACCAGAAAAAACCCAGGATCCGTTCAACAAGTATGTGAAGAAGGCGAAAGTATGAGTCTGATGAGTGAAAATCCCAGGGCTAACCTAGACCTAACATGCGTTATCCTCTAAAATATTGATCCAAACCAGGTTTAATGGACTGTTTCAGTGTGGTACCACATTACTATGTGATCCAAACCAGAAAAAACACAGGATCTGTTCAACGAGTATGTGAAGTGTGCGAAAGTATGAGTCTGATGTGGGCAAATCCCAGACCTATCCCAGACCTAACATGCGTTATCCTCTAAAATATTTATCAAGACCAGGTTTAATTGATTGTTTCAGTGTGGTCCCACATTACTACGTGATCCAAACCAGAAAAAACCCAGGAACCGTTCAACAAGTATGTGAAGAATGCGAAAGTATGAGCCTGATGAGTGAAAATCCCAGGACTAACGTAGACCTAACATGCGTTATCCTCAAGAATATTGATCGAAACCTGGTTTAATCGACTGTTTCAGTGTGGTACCACATTTCTATGTGATCCAAACCAGAAAATAACCCAGGATCTGTTCAACGAGTATGTGAAGTGTGCGAAAGTATGAGTCTGATGAGGTCAAATCCCAGACCAATCCCAGACTTAACTTGCGTTATCCTCTAAAATATTGATCGAAACCAGGTTTAATCGACTGTTTCAGTGTGGTACCACATTACTACGTGATCCAAACCAGAAAAAACGCAGGATCTGTTCAACGAGTATGTGAAGTGTGCGAAAGTATGAGTCTGATGAGGGCAAATCCCAGACCTATCCCAGACCTAACATGCGTTATCCTCTAAAATATTTATCAAGACCAGGTTTAATTGATTGTTTCAGTGTGGACCCACATTACTACGTGATCCAAACCAGAAAAAACCCATGATCCGTTCAACAAGTATGTGAAGAATGCGAAAGTATGAGTCTGATGAGGTCAAATCCCAGACCAATCCCAGACTTAGCTTGCGTTATCCTCTAAAATATTGATCGAGACCAGGTTTAATCGACTGTTTCAGTGTGGACCCACATTACTACGTGATCCAAACCAGAAAAAACCCATGATCCGTTCAACGAGTATGTGAAGTGTGCGAAAGTATGAGTCTGATGAGGTCAAATCCCAGACCTATCCCAGACCTAACTTGCATTATCCTCTAAAATATTGATCGAAACCAGGATTAATCGACTGTTTCAGTGTGGTACCACATTACTACGTGATCCAAACCAGAAAAAACCCAGGATCAGTTCAACAAGTATGTGAAGAATGCGAAAGTATGAGTCTGATGAGTGAAAATCCCAGGGCTAACCTAGACCTAACATGCGTTATCCTCTAAAATATTGATCCAAACCAGGTTTAATGGACTGTTTCAGTGTGGTACCACACTACTACGTGATACAAACCAGAAAAAACCCAGGATCTGTTCAACAAGTATGTGAAAAACGCGAAAGTATGAGCCTGATGAGGGCAAGTCCCAGACCTATCCCAGACCTAACTTGCGTTGTCCTCTAAGATATTGATGGAAACCAGGTTTAATTGACTGTTTCAGTGTTGTACTTCATTACTACGTGATACAATCCAGAAAAAGCAAAGGATCTAGCCATGAAATATGAGAAATATGCGAAAGTATGAGCCTGATGGGGGCAAATCCAAGACCTAACCCAGACCTAACATGCGTTATCCTCTAAAATATTTATCAAGACCAGGTTTAATTGAATGTTTTCGTGTGGTACCACATTACTACGTGATGCAATCCAGAAAAAGCCCAGGATCTAGCCATCAAGTTTGAGAAATATGCGAAAGAATGAGCCTGATGAGGGCAAATCCTAGACCTAACCCAGACCTAACATGCGTTATCCTCTAAAATATTTATCAAGAGCAGGTTTAATTGAATGTTTTAGTGTGGTACCACATTACTACGTGATCCAAACCAGAAAATAACCCAGCATCTGTTCAACGAGTATGTGAAGTGTGCGAAAGTATGAGTCTGATGAGGTCAAATCCCAGACCTATCCCAGACCTAACTTGCGTTATCCTCTAAAATATTGATCGAAACCAGGTTTAATCGACTGTTTCAGTGTGGTACCACATTACTACGTGATCCAAACCAGAAAAAACCCAGGATCAGTTCAACAAGTATGTGAAGAATGCGAAAGTATGAGTCTGATGAGTGAAAATCCCAGGGCTAACCTAGACCTAACATGCGTTATCCTTTAAAATATTGATCCAAACCAGGTTTAATGGACTGTTTCAGTGTGGTACCACACTACTACGTGATACAAACCAGAAAAAACCCAGGATCTGTTCAACAAGTATGTGAAAAACGCGAAAGTATGAGCCTGATGAGGGCAAATCCCAGACCTATGCCAGACCTAACTTGCGTTGTCCTCTAAGATATTGATGGAAACCAGGTTTAATTGACTGTTTCAGTGTTGTACATTACTACGTGATACAATCCAGAAAAAGCAAAGGATCTAGCCATGAAGTATGAGAAATATGCGAAAGTATGAGCCTGATGAGGGCAAATCCTAGACCTAACCCAGACCTAACATGCGTTATCCTCTAAAATATTTATCAAGACCAGGTTTAATTGAATGTTTTAGTGTGGTACCACATTACTACGTGATCCAAACCAGAAAAAACCCAGGATCTGTTCAACGAGTATGTGAAGTGTGCGAAAGTATGAGTCTGATGAGGTCAAATCCCAGACCTATCCCAGACCTAACTTGCGTTATCCTCTAAAATGTTGATCGAAACCAGGTTTAATTGACTGTTTCAGCGTGGTAACACATTACTACGTGATACAATGTAGAAACAGCCCAGGATCTAGCCATCAAGTATGAGAAATATGCGAAAGTATGAGCCTGATGAGGGCAAATCCTAGACTTAACCCAAACCTAACATGCGTTATCCTCTCAAATATTTATCAAGATCAGGTTTAATTGAAAGTTTCAGTGTGGTACCACATTACTACGTGAACCAAACCAGAAAAAACCCAGGATCCGTTCAACAAGTATGTGAAGAATGCGAATGTATGAGTCTGATGAGTGATAATCCCAGGGCTAACCTAGACCTATCATGCGTTATCCTCTAAAATATTGGTCCAAACCAGGTTTAATGGACTGTTTCAGTGTGGCACCACTTTACTACGTGATCCAAAGCAGAAAAAACCCTCGATCAGGTCGACATGTATGTTAAAACTGCGAAAGAATGCCCCTGATGAGGGCAAATCCCAGGCCTAACCTAGACCAAACATGCGTTGTCCTCTAAAATATTGATGGAAACCAGGTTTAATTGACTGTTTCAGTGTGGTACCACATTACTACGTGATCCAAACCAGAAAAAACCCAGGATCAGTTCTACAAGTATGTGAAGAATGCGAAAGTATGAGTCTGATGAGTGAAAATCCCAGGGCTAACCTAGACCTAACATGCGTTATCCTCTAAAATATTGACCCAAACCAGGTTTAATGGACTGTTTCAGTGTGGTACCACACTACTACGTGATACAAACCAGAAAAAAACCAGGATCTGTTCAACAAGTATGTGAAAAACGCGAAAGTATGAGCCTGATGAGGGCAAATCCCAGACCTATCCCAGACCTCACTTGCGTTGTCCTCTAAGATATTGATGGAAACCAGGTTTAATTGACTGTTTCAGTGTTGTACTTCATTACTACGTGATGCAATCCAGAAAAAGCCCAGGATCTAGTCATCAAGTATGAGAAATATGCGAAAGAATGAGCCTGATGAGAGCAAATCCCAGACCTAATCTAGACCTAACATGAATTATTCTCTAAAATATTGATCGAAACCAGGTTTAAATGACTGTTTCAGTGTGGTCCCACATTACTACGTGATCCAAACCAGAAAAAACCCAGGAACCGTTCAACAAGTATGTGAAGAATGCGAAAGTATGAGCCTGATGAGTGAAAATCCCAGGACTAACCTAGACCTAACATGCGTTATCCTCAAGAATATTGATCGAAACCTGGTTTAATCGACTGTTTCAGTGTGGTACCACATTTCTATGTGATCCAAACCAGAAAATAACCCAGGATCTGTTCAACGAGTATGTGAAGTGTGCGAAAGTATGAGTCTGATGAGGTCAAATCCCAGACCTATCCCAGACCTAACTTGCATTATCCTCTAAAATATTGATCGAAACCAGGATTAATCGACTGTTTCAGTGTGGTACCACATTACTACGTGATCCAAACCAGAAAAAACCCAGGATCAGTTCAACAAGTATGTGAAGAATGCGAAAGTATGAGTCTGATGAGTGAAAATCCCAGGGCTAACCTAGACCTAACATGCGTTATCCTCTAAAATATTGATCCAAACCAGGTTTAATGGACTGTTTCAGTGTGGTACCACACTACTACGTGATACAAACCAGAAAAAACCCAGGATCTGTTCAACAAGTATGTGAAAAACGCGAAAGTATGAGCCTGATGAGGGCAAATCCCAGACCTATGCCAGACCTAACTTGCGTTGTCCTCTAAGATATTGATGGAAACCAGGTTTAATTGACTGTTTCAGTGTTGTACTTCATTACTACGTGATGCAATCCAGAAAAAGCCCAGGATCTGTTCAAAAAGTATGTGAAAAACGCGAAAGTATGAGCCTGATGAGGGCAAGTCCCAGACCTATCCCAGACCTAACTTGCGTTGTCCTCTAAGATATTGATGGAAACCAGGTTTAATTGACTGTTTCAGTGTTGTACTTCATTACTACGTGATACAATCCAGAAAAAGCAAAGGATCTAGCCATGAAATATGAGAAATATGCGAAAGTATGAGCCTGATGGTGGCAAATCCAAGACCTAACCCAGACCTAACATGCGTTATCCTCTAAAATATTTATCAAGACCAGGTTTAATTGAATGTTTTCGTGTGGTACCACATTACTACGTGATGCAATCCAGAAAAAGCCCAGGATCTAGCCATCAAGTTTGAGAAATATGCGAAAGAATGAGCCTGATGAGGGCAAATCCTAGACCTAACCCAGACCTAACATGCGTTATCCTCTAAAATATTTATCAAGACCAGGTTTAATTGAATGTTTTAGTGTGGTACCACATTACTACGTGATCCAAACCAGAAAATAACCCAGCATCTGTTCAACGAGTATGTGAAGTGTGCGAAAGTATGAGTCTGATGAGGTCAAATCCCAGACCTATCCCAGACCTAACTTGCGTTATCCTCTAAAATATTGATCGAAACCAGGTTTAATCGACTGTTTCAGTGTGGTACCACATTACTACGTGATCCAAACCAGAAAAAACCCAGGATCAGTTCAACAAGTATGTGAAGAATGCGAAAGTATGAGTCTGATGAGTGAAAATCCCAGGGCTAACCTAGACCTAACATGCGTTGTCCTCTAAAATATTGATCCAAACCAGGTTTAATGGACTGTTTCAGTGTGGTACCACACTACTACGTGATACAAACCAGAAAAAACCCAGGATCTGTTCAACAAGTATGTGAAAAACGCGAAAGTATGAGCCTGATGAGGGCAAATCCCAGACCTATGCCAGACCTAACTTGCGTTGTCCTCTAAGATATTGATGGAAACCAGGTTTAATTGACTGTTTCAGTGTTGTACATTACTACGTGATACAATCCAGAAAAAGCAAAGGATCTAGCCATGAAGTATGAGAAATATGCGAAAGTATGAGCCTGATGAGGGCAAATCCTAGACCTAACCCAGACCTAACATGCGTTATCCTCTAAAATATTTATCAAGACCAGGTTTAATTGAATGTTTTAGTGTGGTACCACATTACTACGTGATCCAAACCAGAAAAAACCCAGGATCTGTTCAACGAGTATGTGAAGTGTGCGAAAGTATGAGTCTGATGAGGTCAAATCCCAGACCTATCCCAGACCTAACTTGCGTTATCCTCTAAAATATTGATCGAAAGCAGGTTTAATTGACTGTTTCAGCGTGGTAACACATTACTACGTAATACAATGTAGAAACAGCCCAGGATCTAGCCATCAAGTATGAGAAATATGCGAAAGTATGAGCCTGATGAGGGCAAATCCTAGACTTAACCCAAACCTAACATGCGTTATCCTCTCAAATATTTATCAAGATCAGGTTTAATTGAATGTTTCAGTGTGGTACCACATTACTACGTGAACCAAACCAGAAAAAACCCAGGATCCGTTCAACAAGTATGTGAAGAATGCGAATGTAAGAGTCTGATGAGTGATAATCCCAGGGCTAACCTAGACCTAACATGCGTTATCTTCTAAAATATTGATCCAAACCAGGTTTAATGGACTGTTTCAGTGTGGCACCACTTTACTACGTGATCCAAAGCAGAAAAAACCCTCGATCAGGTCGACATGTATGTTAAAACTGCGAAAGAATGCCCCTGATGAGGGCAAATCCCAGGCCTAACCTAGACCAAACATGCGTTGTCCTCTAAAATATTGATGGAAACCAGGTTTAATTGACTGTTTCAGTGTGGTACCACATTACTACGTGATCCAATCCAGAAATAGCCCAGGATCTAGCCATGAAGTATGAGAAATATGCGAAAGCATGAGCCTGATGAGGGCAAATCCTAGACCTAACCCAGACCTAACATGCGTTATCCTCTAAAATATTGATCGCAACCAGGTTTAATGGACTGTTTCAGTGTGGTACCACACTACTACGTGATCCAAACCAGAAAAAACCGAGGATCTGTTCAACAAGTATGTGAAAAACGCGAAAGTATGAGTCTGATGAGGTCAAATCCCGGACCTATCCCAGACTTAACTTGCGTTATCCTCTAAAATATTGATCGAAACCAGGTTTAATCGACTGTTTCAGCGTGGTACCACATTACTACGTGATCCAAACCAGAAAAAACCCAGGATCAGTTCAACAAGTATGTGAAGAATGCGAAAGTATGAGTCTGATGAGTGAAAATCCCAGGGCTAACCTAGACCTAACATGCGTTATCCTCTAAAATATTGATCCAAACCAGGTTTAATGGACTGTTTCAGTGTGGTACCACACTACTACGTGATACAAACCAGAAAAAACCCAGGATCTGTTCAACAAGTATGTGAAAAACGCGAAAGTATGAGCCTGATGAGGGCAAATCCCAGACCTATGCCAGACCTAACTTGCGTTGTCCTCTAAGATATTGATGGAAACCAGGTTTAATTGACTGTTTCAGTGTTGTACTTCATTACTACGTGATGCAATCCAGAAAAAGCCCAGGATCTGTTCAAAAAGTATGTGAAAAACGCGAAAGTATGAGCCTGATGAGGGCAAGTCCCAGACCTATCCCAGACCTAACTTGCGTTGTCCTCTAAGATATTGATGGAAACCAGGTTTAATTGACTGTTTCAGTGTTGTACTTCATTACTACGTGATACAATCCAGAAAAAGCAAAGGATCTAGCCATGAAATATGAGAAATATGCGAAAGTATGAGCCTGATGGTGGCAAATCCAAGACCTAACCCAGACCTAACATGCGTTATCCTCTAAAATATTTATCAAGACCAGGTTTAATTGAATGTTTTCGTGTGGTACCACATTACTACGTGATGCAATCCAGAAAAAGCCCAGGATCTAGCCATCAAGTTTGAGAAATATGCGAAAGAATGAGCCTGATGAGGGCAAATCCTAGACCTAACCCAGACCTAACATGCGTTATCCTCTAAAATATTTATCAAGACCAGGTTTAATTGAATGTTTTAGTGTGGTACCACATTACTACGTGATCCAAGCCAGAAAATAACCCAGCATCTGTTCAACGAGTATGTGAAGTGTGCGAAAGTATGAGTCTGATGAGGTCAAATCCCAGACCTATCCCAGACCTAACTTGCGTTATCCTCTAAAATATTGATCGAAACCAGGTTTAATCTACTGTTTCAGTGTGGTACCACATTACTACGTGATCCAAACCAGAAAAAACCCAGGATCAGTTCAACAAGTATGTGAAGAATGCGAAAGTATGAGTCTGATGAGTGAAAATCCCAGGGCTAACCTAGACCTAACATGCGTTATCCTCTAAAATATTGATCCAAACCAGGTTTAATGGACTGTTTCAGTGTGGTACCACACTACTACGTGATACAAACCAGAAAAAACCCAGGATCTGTTCAACAAGTATGTGAAAAACGCGAAAGTATGAGCCTGATGAGGGCAAATCCCAGACCTATGCCAGACCTAACTTGCGTTGTCCTCTAAGATATTGATGGAAACCAGGTTTAATTGACTGTTTCAGTGTTGTACATTACTACGTGATACAATCCAGAAAAAGCAAAGGATCTAGCCATGAAGTATGAGAAATATGCGAAAGTATGAGCCTGATGAGGGCAAATCCTAGACCTAACCCAGACCTAACATGCGTTATCCTCTAAAATATTTATCAAGACCAGGTTTAATTGAATGTTTTAGTGTGGTACCACATTACTACGTGATCCAAACCAGAAAAAACCCAGGATCTGTTCAACGAGTATGTGAAGTGTGCGAAAGTATGAGTCTGATGAGGTCAAATCCCAGACCTATCCCAGACCTAACTTGCGTTATCCTCTAAAATATTGATCGAAACCAGGTTTAATTGACTGTTTCAGCGTGGTAACACATTACTACGTAATACAATGTAGAAACAGCCCAGGATCTAGCCATCAAGTATGAGAAATATGCGAAAGTATGAGCCTGATGAGGGCAAATCCTAGACTTAACCCAAACCTAACATGCGTTATCCTCTCAAATATTTATCAAGATCAGGTTTAATTGAATGTTTCAGTGTGGTACCACATTACTACGTGAACCAAACCAGAAAAAACCCAGGATCCGTTCAACAAGTATGTGAAGAATGCGAATGTAAGAGTCTGATGAGTGATAATCCCAGGGCTAACCTAGACCTAACATGCGTTATCCTCTAAAATATTGATCCAAACCAGGTTTAATGGACTGTTTCAGTGTGGCACCACTTTACTACGTGATCCAAAGCAGAAAAAACCCTCGATCAGGTCGACATGTATGTTAAAACTGCGAAAGAATGCCCCTGATGAGGGCAAATCCCAGGCCTAACCTAGACCAAACATGCGTTGTCCTCTAAAATATTGATGGAAACCAGGTTTAATTGACTGTTTCAGTGTGGTACCACATTACTACGTGATCCAATCCAGAAATAGCCCAGGATCTAGCCATGAAGTATGAGAAATATGCGAAAGTATGAGCCTGATGAGGGCAAATCCTAGACCTAACCCAGACCTAACATGCGTTATCCTCTAAAATATTGATCGCAACCAGGTTTAATGGACTGTTTCAGTGTGGTACCACACTACTACGTGATCCAAACCAGAAAAAACCGAGGATCTGTTCAACAAGTATGTGAAAAACGCGAAAGTATGAGTCTGATGAGGTCAAATCCCGGACCTATCCCAGACTTAACTTGCGTTATCCTCTAAAATATTGATCGAAACCAGGTTTAATCGACTGTTTCAGCGTGGTACCACATTACTATGTGATACAATCCAGAAACAGCCCAGGATCTAGCCATGAAGTATGAGAAATATGCGAAAGTATGAGCCTGATGAGTGAAAATCCCCGGCCAAACCTAGACCTAACATGCGTTATCCTCAAAAATATTGATCCAAACCAGGTTTAATGGACTGTTTCAGTGTGGTACCACTTTACTACGTGATCCAAAGCTGAAAAAACCCTCGATCAGGTCCACATGTATGTTAAAACTGCGAAAGTATGACCCTGATGGGAGCAAATCCCAGGCCTAACCTAGACATAACATGTGTTGTCCTCTAAAATATTGGGGGAAACCAGGTTTAATTGACTGTTTCAGTGTTGTACTTCATTACTACGTGATGCAATCCAGAGAAAGCCCAGGATCTATCCATCAAGTATGAGAAATATGCGAAAGAATGAGCCTGATGAGAGCAAATCCCAGACCTAACCTAGACCTAACATGATATATTCTCTAAAATATTGATCGAATCCAGGTTTAATTGACTGTTTCAGTGTTCTACATCATTACTACGTGATGCAATCCAGAAAAAGCCCAGGATCTAGCCGTCAAGTATGAGAAATATGCGAAATAATGAGCCTGATGAGAGCAAATCCCAGACCTAACCTAGACCTAACATGAATTATTCTCTAAAATATTGATCGAAACCAGGTTTAATCGACTGTTTCAGAGTGGTACCACATTACTACGTGATCCAAACCAGAAAAAACCCAGGATCCGTTCAACAAGTATGTGAAGAATGCGAAAGTATGACTCTGATCATTGAAAATCTCAGGCCTAACCTAGACCTAACTTGCGTTGTCCTCTAAAATAGTGATGGAAACCAGGTTTCACTGACTGCTTCAGTGTGGTACTACATTACTACGTGATGCAATCCAGAGAAAGCTCAGGATCTAGCCATCAAGTATGAGAAATATGCGAAAGAATGAGCCCGATGACAGCAAATCCCAGACCTAACCTAGGCCTAACATGCGTTATCCTCTAAAATATTGAGCGAAACCAGGTTTAGTGGACTGTTTCAGTGTGGTACCACACTGCTTCGTGATCCAAACCAGACAAAACCCAGGATCTGTTCAACAAGAATGTGAAAAACGCGAAACTGTGAGCCTTATGAGGGCAAATCTTAGACCTAACCCAGACCTAAGATGCGTTATCCTCTAAAATATTTATCCAGACCAGGTTTCATTGAATGTTTCAGTGTGGTACCACTTTACTACGTGATCCAATCCAGAAATAGCCCAGGATCTAGCCATGAAGTATGAGAAATATGCGAAAGTAAGAGCCTGATGAGGGCAAATCCTAGACCTATCCCAGACCTAACTTGCGTTATCCTCTAAAATATTGATCGAATCCAGGTTTAATTGCCTGTTTCAGCGTGGTACCACATTACTACGTGATACAATACAGAAACAGCCCAGGATCTGTTCAACATGTATGAGAAATATGCGAAAGAAAGAGCCTGATGAGAGCAAATCCCAGACCTAACCTAGACCTAACATGAATTATTCTCTAAAATATTGATCGAAACCAGGTTTAATTGACTGTTTCAGTGTGGTCCCACATTACTACGTGATCCAAACCAGAGAAAACCCAGGATCCGTTCTACAAGTATGTGAAGAATGCGAAAGTATGAGTCTGATGAGTGAAAATCCCAGGCCTAACCTAGACCTAACGCGCGTTATCCTCTAAAATATTAATCGAAACCTGGTCTAATCGACTGTTTCAGTGTGGTACCACATTACTATGTGATCCAAACCAGAAAATAACCCAGGATCTGTTCAAGGAGTATGTGAAGTGTGCGAAAGTATGAGTCTGATGACGTCAAATCCCAGACCTATCCCAGACCTAACTTGCGTTATCCTCTAAAATTTTGATCGAAACCAGGTTTAATCGACTGTTTCAGTGTGGTACCACATTACTACGTGATCCAAACCAGAAAAAACCCAGGATCCGTTCAACAAGTATGTGAAGAATGCGAAAGTATGAGTCTGATGAGTGAAAATCCCAGACCTAACCTAGACCTAACATGCGTTATCCCCTAAAATATTGGTCCAAACCTGGTTTAATGGACTGTTTCAGTGTGGTACCACATTACTATGTGATCCAAACCAGAAAAAACCCAAGATCCGTTCAAGAAGTATGGGAAGAATGCGAAAGTATGAGTCTGATGAGTGAAAATCCCAGGCCTAGCGTAGACCTAACATGCGTTATCCTCAAAAATATTGATCGAAACCTGGTTTAATCGACTGTTTCAGTGTCGTACCACAATACTACGTGATGCAATCCAGAAAAAACCCAAGATCCGTTCAACAAGTATGTGAAGAATGCGAAAGTATGAGTCTGATGAGTGAAAATCCCAGGCCTAGCGTAGACCTAACATGCGTTATCCTCAAAAATATTGATCGAAACCTGGTTTAATCGACTGTTTCAGTGTCGTACCACTATACTACGTGATGCAATCCAGAAAAAGCCCAGGGTCCAGCCATGAAGTATGAGAAATATGCGAAAGTATGAGCCTGATGAGGGCAAATCCTAGACCTAACCCAGACCTAACATGCGTTATCCTCTAAAATGTTTATCCAGACAAGGTTTAATTGACTGTTTCAGTGTTGTACTTCATTACTACGTGATGCAATCCAGAAAAAGCCCAGGATCTAGCCATCAAGTATGAGAAATATGCGAAAGAATGACCCTGATGAGTGCAAATCCCAGACCTAACCTAGACCTAACATGAATTATTCTCTAAAATATTGATCGAAACCAGGTTAAATTGACTGTTTCAGTGTTGTACTTCATTACTACGTGATGCAATCCAGAACAAGCCCAGGATCTAGCCATCAAGTATGAGAAGTATGCGAAAGAATGAGCCTGATGGGATCAAATCCCTGACCTAACCTAGACCTAACATGAATTATTCTCTAAAATGTTGATCAAAACCAGGTTTAATTGACTGTTTCAGTGTAGTACCACATTACTACGTGATCCAATCCAAAAATAGCCCAGGATCTAGCCATGAAGTATGAGAAATATGCGAAAGTATGAGCCTGATGAGGGCAAATCCTAGACCTAACCCAGACCTAACATGCGTTATTCTCTAAAATATTTATCAAGACCAGGTTTAATTGAATGTTTCAGTGTGGTACTACATTACTACGTGATCAAAACCAGAAAAAACCCAGGATCCGTTCAACAAGTATGTGAAGAATGCGATAGTATGAGTCTGATCAGTGAAAATCTCAGGCCTTACGTAGACCTAACTTGTGTTGTCCTCTAAAATATTGATGGAAACCAGGTTTCATTGACTGTTTCAGTGTGGTACTACATTACTACGTGATGCAATCCAGAAAAAGCCCAGGATCTAGCCATCAAGTATGAGAAATATGCGAAAGAATCAGCCTGATGAGAGCAAATCCCAAACCTAACCTAGACCTAACATGAATTATTCTCTAAAATATTGATCGAAACCAGGTTTAATCGACAGTTTCAGTGTGGTACCACATTACTACGTGATCCAAGCCAGAAAAAACCCAGGATCCGTTCAACAAGTATGTGAAGAATGCGAAAGTATGAGTCTGATGAGTGAAAATCCCAGACCTAACCTAGACCTAACATGCGTTATCCTCTAAAATATTTATCAAGACCAGGTTTAATTGATTGTTTCAGTGTGGTCCCACATTACTACGAGATCCAAACCAGAAAAAACCCAGCATCTGTTCAACATGTATGAGAAATATGCGAAAGAATGAGCCTGATGAGAGCAAATCCCAGACCTAACCTAGACCTAACATGCGTTATCCTCTAAAATATTTATCAAGACCAGGTTTAATTGATTGTTTCAGTGTGGACCCACATTGCTACGTGATCCAAACCAGAAAAAACCCAGGATCAGTTCAACAAGTATGTGAAGAATGCGAAAGTATGAGTCTGATGAGTGAAAACCCCAGTGCTAACCTAGACCTAACATGCGTTATCCACTAAAATATTGATCGAAGCCAGGTTTAATCGACAGTTTCAGTGTGGTATCACACTACTACGTGACCCAAACCAGAAAAAACCCATGATCTGTTCAGCAAGTATGTGAAAAACGCGAAACTGTGAGCCTGATGTGGGCAAATCATAGACCTAACCCAGACCTAAGATGCGTTGTCCTCTAAAATATTGATGGAAACCAGGTTTCATTGACTGTTTCAGTGTGGTACTACATTACTACGTGATGCAATCCAGAAAAAGCCCAGGATCTAGCCATCAAGTATGAGAAATATGCGAAGGAATGAGCCTGATGAGAGCAAATCCCAGAACTAACCTAGACCTAACACGCGTTATCCTCTAAAATATTGAGCGAAACCAGGTTTAATGGACTGTTTCAGTGTGGTACCACACTACTTCGTGATCGAAACCAGAAAAAACCCAGGATCTGTTCAACAAGTATGTGAAAAACGCGAAACTGTGAGCCTGATGAGGGCAAATCTTAGACCTAACCCAGACCTAAGATGCGTTGTCCTCTAAAATATTTATCCAGACCAGGTTTCATTGAATGTTTCAGTGCGGTACCACTTTACTACGTGATCCAATCCAGAAATAGCCCAGGAACTAGCCATGAAGTATGAGAAATATGCGAAAGTAAGAGCCTGATGAGGGCAAATCCTAGACCTATCCCAGACGTAACTTGCGTTATCCTCTAAAATATTGATCGAAACCAGGTTTAATTGACTGTTTCAGCGTGGTACCACATTACTACGTGATACAATCCAGAAACAGCCCAGGATCTAGCCATGAAGTATGAGAAATATGTGAAAGTATGAGCCTGATGAGGGCAAATCCTAGACCTAACCCAGACCTAACATGCGTTATCCTCTAAAATGTTTATCAAGACCAGGTTTAATTGATTGTTTCAGTGTGGTACCACACTACAACGTGATCCAAACCTGAAAAAACCCAGGATCTGTTCAACAAGTATGTGAAAAACGCGAAAGTATGAGCCTGATGAGGGCAAATCCCAGACATATCCCAGACCTAACTTGCGTTGTCCTCTAAGATATTGATGGAAACCAGGTTTAATTGACTGTTTCAGTGTTGTACTTCATTACTACGTGATGCAATCCAGAAAAAGCCCAGGATCTAGCCATCAAGTATGAGAAATATGCGAAAGAATAAGCCTGATGCGAGTAAATCACAGACCTAACCTAGACCTAACATGAATTATTCTCTAAAATATTAATCGAAACCAGGATTAATTGACTGTTTCAGTGTGGTCCCACATTACTACGTGATCCAAACCAGAAAAAACCCAGGATCCGTTCAACAAGTATGTGAAGAATGCGAAAGTATGAGTCTGATGAGTGAAAATCCCAGGCCTAACCTAGACCTAACATGCGTTGTCCTCAAAAATATTGATCGAAACCTGGTTTAATCGACTGTTTCAGTGTGGTACCACATTACTATGTGATCCAAACCAGAAAAAACCCAAGATCCGTTCAACAAGTATGTGAAGAATGCGAAAGTATGAGTCTGATGAGTGAAAATCCCAGGCCTAGCGTAGACCTAACATGCGTTATCCTCAAAAATATTGATCGAAACCTGGTTTAATCGACTGTTTCAGTGTCGTACCACTATACTACGTGATGCAATCCAGAAAAAGCCCAGGGTCCAGCCATGAAGTATGAGAAATATGCGAAAGTATGAGCCTGATGAGGGCAAATCCTAGACCTAACCCAGACCTAACATGCGTTATCCTCTAAAATGTTTATCCAGACCAGGTTTAATTGACTGTTTCAGTGTTGTACTTCATTACTACGTGATGCAATCCAGAAAAAGCCCAGGATCTAGCCATCAAGTATGAGAAATATGCGAAAGAATGACCCTGATGAGTGCAAATCCCAGACCTAACCTAGACCTAACATGAATTATTCTCTAAAATATTGATCGAAACCAGGTTAAATTGACTGTTTCAGTGTTGTACTTCATTACTACGTGATGCAATCCAGAACAAGCCCAGGATCTAGCCATCAAGTATGAGAAGTATGCGAAAGAATGAGCCTGATGGGATCAAATCCCTGACCTAACCTAGACCTAACATGAATTATTCTCTAAAATGTTGATCAAAACCAGGTTTAATTGACTGTTTCAGTGTAGTACCACATTACTACGTGATCCAATCCAAAAATAGCCCAGGATCTAGCCATGAAGTATGAGAAATATGCGAAAGTATGAGCCTGATGGGGGCAAATCCTAGACCTAACCCAGACCTAACATGCGTTATTCTCTAAAATATTTATCAAGACCAGGTTTAATTGAATGTTTCAGTGTGGTACTACATTACTACGTGATCAAAACCAGAAAAAACCCAGGATCCGTTCAACAAGTATGTGAAGAATGCGATAGTATGAGTCTGATCAGTGAAAATCTCAGGCCTTACGTAGACCTAACTTGTGTTGTCCTCTAAAATATTGATGGAAACCAGGTTTCATTGACTGTTTCAGTGTGGTACTACATTACTACGTGATGCAATCCAGAAAAAGCCCAGGATCTAGCCATCAAGTATGAGAAATATGCGAAAGAATCAGCCTGATGAGAGCAAATCCCAAACCTAACCTAGACCTAACATGAATTATTCTCTAAAATATTGATCGAAACCAGGATTAATTGACTGTTTCAGTGTTGTACTTCATTACTACGTGATGCAATCCAGAAAAAGCCCAGGATCTAGCCATCAAGTATGAGAAATATGCGAAAGTATGAGCCTGATGAGGGCAAATCCTAGACCTAACCCAGACCTAACATGCGTTATTCTGTAAAATTTTTATCAAGACCAGGCTTAATTGAATGTTTCATTGTGGTACCTAATTACTACCTGATCAGAATCAGAAAAGACCCAGGATCCGTTCAACAAGTTTGTGAAGAATGCGAAAGTATGAGTCTGATCAGTGAAAATCTCAGGCCTTACCTAGACCTAACTTGCGTTGTCCTCTAAAATATTGATGGAAACCAGGTTTCATTGACTGTTTCAGTGTGGTACTACATTACTACGTGATGCAATCCAGAAAAAGCCCAGGATCTAGCCATCAAGTATGAGAAATATGCGAAAGAATGAGCCTGATGAGAGCAAATCCCTGACCTAACCTAGACCTAACATGAATTATTCTCTAAAATCTTGATCAAAACCAGGTTTAATTGACAGTTTCAGTGTGATTCCACATTACTACGTGATCCAATCCAGAAATAGCCCAGGATCTAGCCATGAAGTATGAGAAATATGCGAAAGTATGAGCCTGATGAGGGCAAATCCTAGACCTAACCCAGACGTAACATGCGTTATTCTGTAAAATTTTTATCAAGACCAGTTTTAATTGAATGTTTCATTGTGGAACCTCATTACTACGTGGTCAAAACCAGAAAAAACCCAGGATCCGTTCAACAAGTATGTGAAGGATGCGAAAGTATGAGTCTGATCAGTGAAAATCTCAGGCCTTACCGAGACCTAACTTGCGTTGTCCTCTAAAATATTGATGGAAACCTGGTTTCATTGACTGTTTCAGTGTGGTACTACATTACTACGTGATGCAATCCAGAAAAAGCCCAGGATCTAGCCATCAAGTATGAGAAATATGCGAAAGAATGAGCCTGATGAGAGCAAATCCCAGACCTAACCTAGACCTAACATGCGTTATCATCTAAAATATTGAGCGAAACCAGGTTTAATGGACTGTTTCAGTGTGGTACCACACTACTTCGTGATCCAAACCAGAAAAAACCCAGGATCTGTTCAACCAGTATGTGAAAAACGCGAAACTGTGAGCCTGATGAGGGCAAATCATAGACCTAACCCAGACCTAAGATGCGTTATCCTCTAAAATATTTATCCAGACCAGGTTTAATTAATTGTTTCAGAGTGGTACCACATTACTACGTGTTCCAAACCAGAAAAAAACCCAGGATCTGTTCAACAAGTATGTGAAAAACGCGAAGGTATGAGCCTGATGAGGGCAAATCCCAGACATATCCCAGACCTAACTTGCGTTGTCCTGTAAGATATTGATGGAAACCAGGTTTAATTGACTGTTTCAGTGTTGTACTACATTACTACGTGATGCAATCCAGAAAAAGCCCAGGATCTAGCCATGAAGTATCAGAAATATGCGAAAGTATGAGCCTGATGAGGGCAAATCCTAGACCTAACCCAGACCTAACATGCGTTATCCTCTAAAATATTTATCAAGACCAGGTTTAATTGAATGTTTTAGTGTCGTTCCACATTACTACGTGATACAATCCAGAAACAGCCCAGGATCTAACCATGAAGTATGAGAAATATGCGAAAGTATGAGCCTGATGAGGGCAAATCCTAGACCTAACCCAGACCTAACATGCGTTATCCTCTAAAATATTTATCAAGACCAGGTTTAATTGATTGTTTCAGTGTGGTCCCACATTACTACGTGGTCCAAACCAGAAAAAACCCAGAATCCGTTCAACAAGTATGTGAAGAATGCGAAAGTATGAGCCTGATGAGAGCAAATCCCAGACCTAACCTAGACCTAACATGCGTTATCCTCTAAAATATTAATCGAAACCAGGTTTAATCGACAGTTTCAGTGTGGTACCACATTACTACGTGATCCAAGCCAGAAAAAACCCAGGATCCGTTCAACAAGTATGTGAAGAATGCGAAAGTATGAGTCTGATGAGTGAAAATCCCAGACCTAACCTAGACCTAACATGCGTTATCCTCTAAAATATTTATCAAGACCAGGTTTAATTGATTGTTTCAGTGTGGTCCCACATTACTACGAGATCCAAACCAGAAAAAACCCAGCATCTGTTCAACATGTATGAGAAATATGCGAAAGAATGAGCCTGATGAGAGCAAATCCCAGACCTAACCTAGACCTAACATGCGTTATCCTCTAAAATATTTATCAAGACCAGGTTTAATTGATTGTTTCAGTGTGGACCCACATTACTACGTGATCCAAACCAGAAAAAACCCAGGATCAGTTCAACAAGTATGTGAAGAATGCGAAAGTATGAGTCTGATGAGTGAAAACCCCAGTGCTAACCTAGACCTAACATGCGTTATCCACTAAAATATTGATCGAAGCCAGTTTTAATCGACAGTTTCAGTGTGGTATCACACTACTACGTGACCCAAACCAGAAAAAACCCATGATCTGTTCAGCAAGTATGTGAAAAACGCGAAACTGTGAGCCTGATGTGGGCAAATCATAGACCTAACCCAGACCTAAGATGCGTTGTCCTCTAAAATATTGATGGAAACCAGGTTTCATTGACTGTTTCAGTGTGGTACTACATTACTACGTGATGCAATCCAGAAAAAGCCCAGGATCTAGCCATCAAGTATGAGAAATATGCGAAGGAATGAGCCTGATGAGAGCAAATCCCAGAACTAACCTAGACCTAACACGCGTTATCCTCTAAAATATTGAGCGAAACCAGGTTTAATGGACTGTTTCAGTGTGGTACCACACTACTTCGTGATCGAAACCAGAAAAAACCCAGGATCTGTTCAACAAGTATGTGAAAAACGCGAAACTGTGAGCCTGATGAGGGCAAATCTTAGACCTAACCCAGACCTAAGATGCGTTGTCCTCTAAAATATTTATCCAGACCAGGTTTCATTGAATGTTTCAGTGCGATACCACTTTACTACGTGATCCAATCCAGAAATAGCCCAGGAACTAGCCATGAAGTATGAGAAATATGCGAAAGTAAGAGCCTGATGAGGGCAAATCCTAGACCTATCCCAGACGTAACTTGCGTTATCCTCTAAAATATTGATCGAAACCAGGTTTAATTGACTGTTTCAGCGTGGTACCACATTACTACGTGATACAATCCAGAAACAGCCCAGGATCTAGCCATGAAGTATGAGAAATATGTGAAAGTATGAGCCTGATGAGGGCAAATCCTAGACCTAACCCAGACCTAACATGCGTTATCCTCTAAAATGTTTATCAAGACCAGGGTTAATTGATTGTTTCAGTGTGGTCCCACATTAGTACGTGATCCGGACCAGAAAAAACCCAGGATCTGTTCAACAAGTATGTGAAAAACGCGAAACTGTGAGCCTGATGTGGGCAAATCATAGACCTAACCCAGACCTAAGATGCGTTGTCCTCTAAAATATTGATGGAAACCTGGTTTAATCGACTGTTTCAGTGTGGTATCACACTACTACGTGACCCAAACCAGAAAAAACCCATGATCAGTTCAACAAGTATGTGAAGAATGCGAAAGTATGAGTCTGATGAGTGAAAATCCCAGTGCTAACCTAGACCTAACATGCGTTATCCACTAAAATATTGATCGAAGCCAGGTTTAATCGACTGTTTCAGTGTGGTATCACACTACTACGTGACCCAAACCAGAAAAAACCCATGATCTGTTCAGCAAGTATGTGAAAAACGCGAAACTGTGAGCCTGATGTGGGCAAATCATAGACCTAACCCAGACCTAAGATGCGTTGTCCTCTAAAATATTGATGGAAACCAGGTTTCATTGACAGTTTCAGTGTGGTACTACATTACTACGTGATGCAATCCAGAAAAAGCCCAGGATCTAGCCATCAAGTATGAGAAATATGCGAAGGAATGAGCCTGATGAGAGCAAATCCCAGACCTAACCTAGACCTAACACGCTTTATCCTCTAAAATATTGAGCGAAACCAGGTTTAATGGACTGTTTCAGTGTGGTACCACACTACTTCGTGATCCAAACCAGAAAAAACCCAGGATCTGTTCAACAAGTATGTGAAAAACGCGAAACTGTGAGCCTGATGAGGGCAAATCTTAGACCTAACCCAGACCTAAGATGCGTTATCCTCTAAAATATTTATCCAGACCAGGTTTCATTGAATGTTTCAGTGTGGTACCACTTTACTACGTGATCCAATCCAGAAATAGCCCAGGATCTAGCCATGAAGTATGAGAAATATGCGAAAGTAAGAGCCTGATGAGGGCAAATCCTAGACCTATCCCAGACGTAACTTGCGTTATCCTCTAAAATATTGATCGAAACCAGGTTTAATTGACTGTTTCAGCGTGGTACCACATTACTACGTGATACAATCCAGAAACAGCCCAGGATCTAGCCATGAAGTATGAGAAATATGTGAAAGTATGAGCCTGATGAGGGCAAATCCTAGACCTAACCCAGACCTAACATGCGTTATCCTCTAAAATGTTTATCAAGACCAGGGTTAATTGATTGTTTCAGTGTGGTCCCACATTAGTACGTGATCCGGACCAGAAAAAACCCAGGATCTGTTCAACAAGTATGTGAAAAACGCGAAACTGTGAGCCTGATGTGGGCAAATCATAGACCTAACCCAGACCTAAGATGCGTTGTCCTCTAAAATATTGATGGAAACCTGGTTTAATCGACTGTTTCAGTGTGGTATCACACTACTACGTGACCCAAACCAGAAAAAACCCATGATCTGTTCAACAAGTATGTGAAAAACGCGAAAGTATGAGCCTGATGAGGGCAAATCCCAAACCTATCCCAGACCTAACTTGCGTTATCCTCTAAAATATTGATCGAAACCAGGTTTAATTGACCGTTTCAGTGTGGTACCACATTACTACGTGATCCAAACCAGAAAAAATCCAGGATCCGTTCAACAAGTATGTGAAGGATGCGAAAGTATGAGTCTGATCAGTGAAAATCTCAGGCCTTACCTAGACCTAACTTGCGTTGTCCTCTAAAATATTGATGGAAACCAGGTTTCATTGACTGTTTCAGTGTGGTACTACATTACTACGTGATGCAATCCAGAAAAAGCCCAGGATCTAGCCATCAAGTATGAGAAATATGCGAAAGAATGAGCCTGATGAGAGCAAATCCCAGACCTAACCTAGACCTAACATGAATTATTCTCTAAAATATTGATCGAAACCAGGTTTAATTGACTGTTTCAGTGTGGTCCCACATTACTACGTGATCCAAACCAGAAAAAACCCAGGATCCGTTCAACAAGTATGTGAAGAATGCGAAAGTATGAGCCTGATGAGGGCAAATCCCAGACCTAACTTGCGTTGTCCTCTAAGATATTGATGGAAACCAGGTTTAATTGACTGTTTCAGTGTTGTACTTCATTACTACGTGATGCAATCCAGAAAAAGCCCAGGATCTAGCCATCAAGTATGAGAAATATGCGAAAGAATGAGCCTGATGAGAGCAAATCCCAGACCTAACCTAGACCTAACATGAATTATTCTCTAAAATATTGATCGAGACCAGGTTTCATTGACTGTTTCAGCGTGGTACCACATTACTACGTGATCCAAACCAGAAAAAACCCAGGATCTGTTCAACAAGTATGTGAAAAACGCGAAAGTATGAGCCTGATGAGGGCAAATCCCAGACATATCCCAGACCTAACCTGCGTTGTCCTCTAAGATATTGATGGAAACCAGGTTTAATTGACTGTTTCAGTGTTGTACTACATTACTACGTGATGCAATCCAGAAAACGCCCAGGATCTAGCCATCTAGTATGAGAAATATGCGAAAGAATGAGCCTGATGAGAGCAAATCCTAGACCTAACCTAGACCTAACATGCGTTATCCTCTAAAATATTGAGCGAAACCAGGTTTAATGGACTGTTTCAGTGTGGTACCACTTTACTACGTGATCTACTCCAGAACTAGCCCAGGATCTAGCCATGAAGTATGAGAAATATGCGAAAGTAAGAGCCTGATGAGGGCAAATCCTAGACCTATCCCAAACTTAACTTGCGTTATCCTCTAAAATATTTATCAAGACCAGGTTTAATTGATTGTTTCAGTGTGGTACCACATTACTACGTGATCCACACCAGAAAAAACCCAAGATCCGTTCAACAAGTATGTGAAGAATGCGAAAGTATGAGTCTGATGAGGTCAAATCCCAGACCAATCCCAGACTTAACTTGCGTTATCTTCTAAAATATTGATCGAAACCAGGTTTAATCGACTGTTTCAGTGTTGTACCACATTACTACGTGATCCAAACCAGAAAAAACCCCGGATCACTTCAACAAGTATGTGAAGAATGCGAAAGTATGAGTCTGATGAGTGAAAATCCCAGGCCTATCCTGGACCTAACATTCGTTATCCTCAAAAATATTGATCGAAACCTGGTTAAATCGACTGTTTCAGTGTGGAAGCACATTACTATGTGATCCAAACCAGAAAATAACCCAGGATCTGTTCAACGAGTATGTGAAAGCGCGAAAGTATGAGCCTGATGAGGGCAAATCCCAGACATATCCCAGACCTAACTTGCGTTGTCCTCTAAGATATTGATGGAAACCAGGTTTAATTGACTGTTTCAGTGTTGTACTTCATTACTACGTGATGCAATCCAGAAAAAGCCCAGGATCTAGCCATCAAGTATGAGAAATATGCGAAAGAATGAGCCTGATGAGAGCAAATCCCAGACCTAACCTAGACCTAACATGCGTTATCCTCTAAAATATTGATCGAAACCAGGTTTAATCGACTGTTTCAGTGTGGTATCACACTACTACGTGACCCAAACCAGAAAAAACCCATGATCTGTTCAACAAGTATGTGAAAAACGCGAAAGTATGAGCCTGATGAGGGCAAATCCCAAACCTATCCCAGACCTAACTTGCGTTATCCTCTAAAATATTGATCGAAACCAGGTTTAATTGACCGTTTCAGTGTGGTACCACATTACTACGTGATCCAAACCAGAAAAAACCCAGGATCCGTTCAACAAGTATGTGAAGGATGCGAAAGTATGAGTCTGATCAGTGAAAATCTCAGGCCTTACCTAGACCTAACTTGCGTTGTCCTCTAAAATATTGATGGAAACCAGGTTTCATTGACTGTTTCAGTGTGGTACTACATTACTACGTGATGCAATCCAGAAAAAGCCCAGGATCTAGCCATCAAGTATGAGAAATATGCGAAAGAATGAGCCTGATGAGAGCAAATCCCAGACCTAACCTAGACCTAACATGCGTTATCCTCTAAAATATTGAGCGAAACCAGGTTTAATGGACTGTTTCAGTGTGGTACCACACTACTTCGTGATCCAAACCAGAAATAGCCCAGGATCTAGCCATGAAGTATGAGAAATATGCGAAAGAATGAGCATGATGAGAGCAAATCCCAGACCTAACCTAGACCTAACATGCGTTATCCTCTAAAATATTGAGCGAAACCAGGTTTAATGGACTGTTTCAGTGTGGTACCACTTTACTACGTGATCCACTCCAGAACTAGCCCAGGATCTAGCCATGAAGTATGAGAAATATGCGAAAGTAAGAGCCTCATGAGGGCAAATCCTAGACCTATCCCAAACTTAACTTGCGTTATCCTCGAAAATATTTATCAAGACCAGGTTTAATTGATTGTTTCAGTGTGGTACCACATTACTACGTGATCCACACCAGAAAAAACCCAAGATCCGTTCAACAAGTATGTGAAGAATGCGAAAGTATGAGTCTGATGAGGTCAAATCCCAAACCAATCCCAGACTTAACTTGCGTTATCCTATAAAATATTGATCGGAACCACGTTTAATCGACTGTTTCAGTGTGGTACCACATTACTACGTGATCCAAACTAGAAAAAACCCAGGATCTGTTCTACAATTATGTGAAAAACGCGAAAGTATGAGCTTGATGACGGCAAATCCCAGACATATCCCAGACCTAACTTGCGTTGTCCTCTAAGATATTGATGGAAACCAGGTTTAATTGACTGTTTCAGTGTTGTACTTCATTACTACGTGATGCAATCAAGAAAAAGCCCAGGATCTAGCCATCAAGTATGAGAAATATGCGAAAGAATGAGCCTGATGAGAGCAAATCCCAGACCTAACCTAGACCTAACATGAATTATTCTCTAAAATATTGATCGAAACCAGGTTTAATTGACTGTTTCAGTGTGGTCCCACATTACTACGTGATCCAAACCAGAAAAAACCCCGGATCCCTTCAACAAGTATGTGAAGAATGCGAAAGTATGAGTCTGATGAGTGAAAATCCCAGGCCTAACCTAAACCTAACATGAGTTATACTCTAAAATATTGATCGAAACCAGGTTTAATCGACTGTTTCAGTGTGGTACCACGTTACTACGTGATCCAAACCAGCAAAAACCCAGGATCAGTTCAACAAGTATGTGAAGAATGCGAAAGTATGAGTCTGATCAGTGAAAATCCCAGGCCTAACCTAGACCTAGCTTGCGTTATCCTCTAAAATATTGATCGAAACCAGGTTTAATCGACTGTCTCAGTGTGGTACCACATTACTACGTGACCCAAACCAGAAAAATCCCATGATCTGTTCAACAAGTATGTGAAGAATGCGAAAGTATGAGTCTGATCAGTGAAAATCTCAGGCCTTACCTAGACCTAACTTGCGTTGTCCTCTAAAATAGTGATGGAAACCAGGTTTCATTGACTGTTTCAGTGTGGTACTACATTACTACGTGATGCAATCCAGAAAAAGCCCAGGATCTAGCCATCAAGTATGAGAAATATGCGAAAGAATGAGCCTGATGAGAGCAAATCCCAGACCTAACCTAGACCTAACATGCGTTATCCTCTAAAATATTGAGCGAAACCAGGTTTAATGGACTGTTTCAGTGTGGTACCACACTACTTCGTGATCCAAACCAGACAAAACCCAGGATCTGTTCATCAAGAATGTGAAAAACGCGAAACTGTGAGCCTGATGAGGGCAAATCTTACACCTAACCCAGACCTAAGATGCGTTATCCTCTAAAATATTTATCCAGACCAGGTTTCATTGAATGTTTCAGTGTGGTACCACTTTACTACGTGATCCAGTCCAGAAATAGCCCAGGATCTGTTCAACGAGTATGTGAAAAACGCGAAAGTATGAGCCTGATGAGGGCAAATCCCAGACATATCCCAGACCTAACTTGCGCTGTCCTCTAAGATATTGATCGAAACCTGGTTTAATCGACTGTTTCAGTGTGGTACCACATTACTATGTGATCCAAACCAGAAAATAACCCAGGATCTAGCCATCAAGTATGAGAAATATGCGAAAGAATGAGCATGATGAGAGCAAATCCCAGACCTAACCTAGACCTAACATGAATTATTCTCTAAAATATTGATCGAAACCAGGTTTAATTGACTGTTTCAGTATGGTCCCACATTACTACGTGATCCAAACCAGAAAAAACCCAGGATCCGTTCAACAAGTATGTGAAGAATGCGAAAGTATGAGCCTGATGAGGGCAAATCCCAGACATATCCCAGACCTAACTTGCGTTGTCCTCTAAGATATTGATGGAAACCAGGTTTAATTGACTGTTTCAGTGTTGTACTTCATTACTACGTGATGCAATCCAGAAAAAGCCCAGGATCTAGCCATCAAGTATGAGAAATATGCGAAAGAATGAGCCTGATGAGAGCAAATCCCAGACCTAACCTAGACCTAACATGAATTATTCTCTAAAATACTGATCGAGACCAGGTTTCATTGACTGTTTCAGCGTGGTACCACATTACTACGTGATCCAAACCAGAAAAAACCCAGGATCTGTTCAACAAGTATGTGAAAAACGCGAAAGTATGAGCCTGATGAGGGCAAATCCCAGACATATCCCAGACCTAACCTGCGTTGTCCTCTAAGATATTGATGGAAACCAGGTTTAATTGACTGTTTCAGTGTTGTACTACATTACTACGTGATGCAATCCAGAAAACGCCCAGGATCTAGCCATCAAGTATGAGAAATATGCGAAAGAATGAGCCTGATGAGAGCAAATCCCAGACCTAACCTAGACCTAACATGCGTTATCCTCTAAAATATTGAGCGAAACCAGGTTTAATGGACTGTTTCAGTGAGGTACCACTTTACTACGTGATCTACTCCAGAACTAGCCCAGGATCT
Source organism: Colletes latitarsis (assembly GCF_051014445.1). Classification (NCBI taxonomy): domain Eukaryota; kingdom Metazoa; phylum Arthropoda; class Insecta; order Hymenoptera; family Colletidae; genus Colletes; species Colletes latitarsis. The sequence goes on from NW_027488366.1 coordinate 10,297,210, forward strand.
AGCCATGAAGTATGAGTAATATGCGAAAGTAAGAGCCTGATGAGGGCAAATCCTAGACCTATCCCAAACTTAACTTGCGTTATCCTCTAAAATATTTATCAAGACCAGGTTTAATTGATTGTTTCAGTGTGGTACCACATTACTACGTGATCCAAACCAGAAAAAACCCAGGATCTGTTCAACGAGTATGTGAAGTGTGCGAAAGTATGAGTCTGATGAGGGCAAATCCCAGACCTATCCCAGACCTAACATGCGTTATCCTCGAAAATATTTATCAAGACCACGTTTAATTGATTGTTTCAGTGTGGACCCACATAACTACGTGATCCAAACCAGAAAAAACCCAGGATCCGTTCAACAAGCATGTGAAGAATGCGAAAGTATGAGTCTGATGAGTGAAAATCCCAGACCTAACCTAGACCTAACATGCGTTATCCTCTAAAATATTGATCGAAACCAGGTTTAATTGGCCGTTTCAGTGTGGTACCACATTACTACGTGATCCAAACCAGAAAAAACCCAGGATCCGTTCAACAAGTATGTGAAGGATGCGAAAGTATGAGTCTGATAAGTGAAAATCTCAGGCCTTACCTAGACCTAACTTGCGTGGTCCTCTAAAATATTGATGGAAACCAGGTTTCATTGACTGTTTCAGTGTGGTACTACATTACTACGTGATGCAATCCAGAAAAAGCCCAGGATCTAGCCATCAAGTATGAGAAATATGCGAAAGAATGAGCCTGATGAGAGCAAATCCCAGACCTAACCTAGACCTAACATGCGTTATCCTCTAAAATATTGAGCGAAACCAGGTTTAATGGGCTGTTTCAGTGTGGTACCACACTACTTCGTGATCCAAACCAGAAAAAACCCAGGATCTGTTCAACAAGTATGTGAAAAACGCGAAACTGTGAGCCTGATGAGGGCAAATCTTAGACCTAACCCAGACCTAAGATGCGTTATCCTCTAAAATATTTATCCAGACCAGGTTTCATTGACTGTTTCAGCGTGGCACCACATTACTACGTGATCCAAACCAGAAAAAACCCAGGATCTGTTCAACAAGTATGTGAAAAACGCGAAAGTATGAGCCTGATGAGGGCAAATCCCAGACATATCCCAGACCTAACTTGCGTTGTCCTCTAAGATATTGATGGAAACCAGGTTTAATTGACTGTTGCAGTGTTGTACTACATTACTACGTGATGCAATCCAGAAAAAGCTCAGGATCTAGCCATCAAGTATGAGAAATATGCGAAAGAATGAGCCTGATGAGAGCAAATCCCAGACCTATCCCAGACGTAACTTGCGTTGTCCTCTAAAATATTGATCGAAACCAGGTTTAATTGACCGTTTCAGTGTGGTGCCACATTACTACGTGATCCAAACCAGAAAAAACCCAGGATCCGTTCAACAAGTATGTGAAGGATGCGAAAGTATGAGTCTGATCAGTGGAAATCACAGGCCTTACCTAGACCTAACTTGCGTTGTCCTCTAAAATATTGATGCAAACCAGGTTTCATTGACTGTTTCAGTGTGGTACTACATTACTACGTGATGCAATCCAGAAAAAGCCCAGGATCTAGCCATCAAGTATGAGAAATATGCGAAGGAATGAGCCTGATGAGAGCAAATCCCAGACCTAACCTAGACCTAACATGCGTTATCCTCTAAAATATTGAGCGAAACCAGGTTTAATGGACTGTTTCAGTGTGGTAACACATTACTTCGTGATCCAAACCAGAAATAGCCCAGGATCTAGCCATGAAGTATGAGAAATATGCGAAAGTAAGAGCCTGATGAGGGCAAATCCTAGACCTATCCCAGACGTAACTTGCGTTATCCTCTAAAATATTGATCGAAACCAGGTTTAATTGACTGTTTCAGCTTGGTACCACATTTCTACGTGGTCCAAACCAGAAAAAAGTCAGGATCAGTTGAACAAGTAAGTGAAGAATGCGAAAGTATGAGTCTGATGAGTGAAAATCCCAGGGCTAACCTAGACCTAACATGCGTCATCCTCTAAAATATTGATCAAAACCAGGTTTAATGGACTGTTTCAGTGTGGTACCACACTACAACGTGATCCAAACCTGAAAAAACCCAGGATCTGTTCAACAAGTATGTGAAAAACGCGAAAGTATGAGCCTGATGAGGGCAAATCCGAGACATATCCCAGACCTAACTTGCGTTGTCCTCTAAGATATTGATGGAAACCAGGTTTAATTGACTGTTGCAGTGTTGTACTTCATTACTACGTGATGCAATCCAGAAAAAGCCCAGGATCTAGCCATCAAGTATGAGAAATATGCGAAAGAATGAGCCTGATGAGAGCAAATCCCAGACCTAACCTAGGCCTAACATGAATTATTCTCTAAAATATTGATCGAGACCAGGTTTAATCGACTGTTTCAGTGTGGTACCACATTACTACGTGATCCAAACCAGAAAAAACCGAGGATCAGTTCAACAAGTATGTGAAGAATGCGAAAGTATGAATCTGATGAGTGAAAATCCCAGGGTTATCCTAGACCTAACATGCGTTATCCTCTAAAATATTGATCGAAACCAGGTTTAATCGACTCTTTCAGTGTGCTATCACACTTCTACGTGACCCAAACCAGAAAAAACCCATGATCTGTTCAACAAGTATGTGAAAAACGCGAAAGTATGAGCCTGATGTGGGCAAGTCCCAGACCTATCCCAGACCTAACTTGCGTTATCCTCTAAAATATTGATCGAAACCAGGTTGAATTGATCGTTTCAGTGTGGTACCACATTACTACGTGATCCAAACCAGAAAAAACCCAGGATCCGTTCAACAAGTATGTGAAGCATGCGAAAGTATGAGTCTGATCAGTGAAAATCTCAGGCCTTACCTAGACCTAACTTGCGTTGTCCTCTAAAATATTGATGGAAACCAGGTTTCATTGACTGTTTCAGTGTGGTACTACATTACTACGTGATGCAATCCAGAAAAAGCCCAGGATCTAGCCATCAAGTATGAGAAATATGCGAAAGAATGAGCCTGATGAGAGCAAATCCCAGACCTAACCTAGACCTAACATGCGTTATCCTCTAAAATATTGAGCGAAACCAGGTTTAATGGACTGTTTCAGTGTGGTACCACACTACTTCGTGATCCAAACCAGAAATAGCCCAGGATCTAGCCATGAAGTATGAGAAATATGCGAAAGAATGAGCATGATGAGAGCAAATCCCAGACCTAACCTAGACCTAACATGCGTTATCCTCTAAAATATTGAGCGAAACCAGGTTTAATGGACTGTTTCAGTGTGGTACCACTTTACTACGTGATCCACTCCAGAACTAGCCCAGGATCTAGCCATGAAGTATGAGAAATATGCGAAAGTAAGAGCCTCATGAGGGCAAATCCTAGACCTATCCCAAACTTAACTTGCGTTATCCTCGAAAATATTTATCAAGACCAGGTTTAATTGATTGTTTCAGTGTGGTACCACATTACTACGTGATCCACACCAGAAAAAACCCAAGATCCGTTCAACAAGTATGTGAAGAATGCGAAAGTATGAGTCTGATGAGGTCAAATCCCAAACCAATCCCAGACTTAACTTGCGTTATCCTATAAAATATTGATCGGAACCACGTTTAATCGACTGTTTCAGTGTGGTACCACATTACTACGTGATCCAAACTAGAAAAAACCCAGGATCTGTTCTACAATTATGTGAAAAACGCGAAAGTATGAGCTTGATGACGGCAAATCCCAGACATATCCCAGACCTAACTTGCGTTGTCCTCTAAGATATTGATGGAAACCAGGTTTAATTGACTGTTTCAGTGTTGTACTTCATTACTACGTGATGCAATCAAGAAAAAGCCCAGGATCTAGCCATCAAGTATGAGAAATATGCGAAAGAATGAGCCTGATGAGAGCAAATCCCAGACCTAACCTAGACCTAACATGAATTATTCTCTAAAATATTGATCGAAACCAGGTTTAATTGACTGTTTCAGTGTGGTCCCACATTACTACGTGATCCAAACCAGAAAAAACCCCGGATCCCTTCAACAAGTATGTGAAGAATGCGAAAGTATGAGTCTGATGAGTGAAAATCCCAGGCCTAACCTAAACCTAACATGAGTTATACTCTAAAATATTGATCGAAACCAGGTTTAATCGACTGTTTCAATGTGGTACCACGTTACTACGTGATCCAAACCAGCAAAAACCCAGGATCAGTTCAACAAGTATGTGAAGAATGCGAAAGTATGAGTCTGATCAGTGAAAATCCCAGGCCTAACCTAGACCTAGCTTGCGTTATCCTCTAAAATATTGATCGAAACCAGGTTTAATCGACTGTCTCAGTGTGGTACCACATTACTACGTGACCCAAACCAGAAAAATCCCATGATCTGTTCAACAAGTATGTGAAGAATGCGAAAGTATGAGTCTGATCAGTGAAAATCTCAGGCCTTACCTAGACCTAACTTGCGTTGTCCTCTAAAATAGTGATGGAAACCAGGTTTCATTGACTGTTTCAGTGTGGTACTACATTACTACGTGATGCAATCCAGAAAAAGCCCAGGATCTAGCCATCAAGTATGAGAAATATGCGAAAGAATGAGCCTGATGAGAGCAAATCCCAGACCTAACCTAGACCTAACATGCGTTATCCTCTAAAATATTGAGCGAAACCAGGTTTAATGGACTGTTTCAGTGTGGTACCACACTACTTCGTGATCCAAACCAGACAAAACCCAGGATCTGTTCATCAAGAATGTGAAAAACGCGAAACTGTGAGCCTGATGAGGGCAAATCTTACACCTAACCCAGACCTAAGATGCGTTATCCTCTAAAATATTTATCCAGACCAGGTTTCATTGAATGTTTCAGTGTGGTACCACTTTACTACGTGATCCAGTCCAGAAATAGCCCAGGATCTGTTCAACGAGTATGTGAAAAACGCGAAAGTATGAGCCTGATGAGGGCAAATCCCAGACATATCCCAGACCTAACTTGCGCTGTCCTCTAAGATATTGATCGAAACCTGGTTTAATCGACTGTTTCAGTGTGGTACCACATTACTATGTGATCCAAACCAGAAAATAACCCAGGATCTAGCCATCAAGTATGAGAAATATGCGAAAGAATGAGCATGATGAGAGCAAATCCCAGACCTAACCTAGACCTAACATGAATTATTCTCTAAAATATTGATCGAAACCAGGTTTAATTGACTGTTTCAGTATGGTCCCACATTACTACGTGATCCAAACCAGAAAAAACCCAGGATCCGTTCAACAAGTATGTGAAGAATGCGAAAGTATGAGCCTGATGAGGGCAAATCCCAGACATATCCCAGACCTAACTTGCGTTGTCCTCTAAGATATTGATGGAAACCAGGTTTAATTGACTGTTTCAGTGTTGTACTTCATTACTACGTGATGCAATCCAGAAAAAGCCCAGGATCTAGCCATCAAGTATGAGAAATATGCGAAAGAATGAGCCTGATGAGAGCAAATCCCAGACCTAACCTAGACCTAACATGAATTATTCTCTAAAATATTGATCGAGACCAGGTTTCATTGACTGTTTCAGCGTGGTACCACATTACTACGTGATCCAAACCAGAAAAAACCCAGGATCTGTTCAACAAGTATGTGAAAAACGCGAAAGTATGAGCCTGATGAGGGCAAATCCTAGACCTATCCCAAACTTAACTTGCGTTATCCTCTAAAATATTTATCAAGACCAGGTTTAATTGATTGTTTCAGTGTGGTACCACATTACTACGTGATCCAAACCAGAAAAAACCCAGGATCTGTTCAACGAGTA